>NW_027278952.1:0-286745 GCF_046629955.1 Centroberyx affinis | reverse complement strand
TAAACTGAGGAGCCTGGTTAGATTGATGTCTGTACCAGTAAAGGTTAATACCCCAACTCTCTGTATTATAGGAGCAGCTCAGTCTCAAAGATTCTCCCTCTCTTCCACTGACTTCATCTTCTACAGGAGAGATGTTGTCTCCAGCTATTAGTTCTGGAAAAAGAAGTAAAAATTAACCCATGAGACTAAAATTGTCCATGAGGCTTAGAAGAGAAGACAGTGGAAAATGGCAACTATACAGTGTTACTCTATCGCTAGCAACACCTGAACTATTCAGATAGTTTGCTGTCCTATGTATTTTAATATGAATATGAATTAAAAAAAAAAACAAATGATCTCCTCTATCATACCAAAGAGAAGTGCAGCAAGAATAATCCACAGCCAATGTTCCATCTCTACAACAAGGTTTAAAGCAACAGGAGAAACTAACTGATGTTCAACATTCAGTCTGAGAGTTGTTCTCTTCATGGCAGCAGTTATTAATGACAGAATGGTCAAACACAGTGCAGCAACAGTGCAACGCCTACTTGATAATGTCGCCCTCTAGTGGAGGTTAAAAGTTCAATTCACCAATATAGAAAAAGGCTTCCAGCAGCTTGTCAGTTTGTCAGCTTCTGTTTTTGTACAGTGACTCTGGGTTTCCTGTCACTGTGGGCTTCACAGCACAGTAGTACAGAGCAGAGTCTGTCACTGCAGCAGAGGAGATCTCCAGATCCATGTGGGTTTTATACTTACTCACTTTAATAGACAGTCTAGAGGTTAGATCTGCTCTGTTCAATACTGAACCTGTTGCTGAGTGATAGATGAGGAACTGTGGTGGTTTGTCTGGGTCTTGGCGATACCAGTAGAAACGATCACTACCGGTAGCAGTTTTGTAGTATTTGTATGACAGAGTAACAGTGCTGCCTTCTAAACTGTACTCTTCATTCTTGACTGGAGTGAGTTCTTCACAGCTGACACCTACATGAAAATCATTTCATACAGAAGTTAGTGAATAAATAAGGTTATACTGACACATTTAGAGCTTGTGCTGGGCTTCAGTGTCTCAGTAGAAACTGTAATAATATTCCCAGATATTAATTGTCCATTGGACTGAACTGTAGAAGAATCATAACTTACCAATGAATATGCTGAGGAACAGTATTGAGCAAACTGACACTGACAGCAGCATCTTAGAAGAAAAACACACAAATGATCCTAAAACTGAAGTCTGCTGTATTTCTGATCCTGACTGCCTCACCTCTCCCTGCTGTACAGGAAGTACCTCCTCTTATTATATGCAGTGACATCACTGATCTCAGCAGGGTGGGGTTATGGGTCATCATCAAGTTTTTCCACACTGAATTTACCTTCATCCACACTGCCTGAATGAAAGTTGTTGCATGCTGAATAAAAATACCTGCAGCGTGCTTAGTTGACTTTCCTGGATGAATGAAGGTTAAAAAAAATAGCTTCATTAAGTTTTCAATAAAATATTCAGCAGTAGTAAAAGTTAAGAAAAGTCAAGTTGAGCACCACTGAGGCACCTTGTCTCCTTTCATCAGGGACAAAAGACAGTTAAAGGTGCAGTAGGACACTTTGTACTTTAGCGACCCCAAGTGGCAGCTGGAGATAATTGACTTTATTACTCAGAAATCATGTGTGTGAGGGGTGGAGATGCTGAAAAGGTTGAGCCATTGTTGGTGAGTCCAGCTTTCTGTGGACGGAGCGTTTTCTATCTGCTGTTTAGGAGACACTTTTGGATTTCACTCTTAAGTTTGGATTTGTCGCTTCATTTGTAGAAAGATTTCCCACCAGTGACCATAAAGACACCAGAATTTAATTTGTGCATATAGAGTATGAGACACACTTTTCTATTGGAACCTCATTATTTTGATAAGATGTGTATTTTTACTTAAAGGTCTTGCCAAGTGCAGCTTTAGCATTGAAGGACAGGTATAGCAAAATGAAAATAGTTTTCCAGGATATCGATACCAGAAAAAATCATCACTAGCTGTTGCAGTTTTGGAGCATTTGTATGACAGAGTAACAGTGCTGCCTTCTAAACTGTACTCTTCATTCTTGACTGGAGTGAGTTCTTCACAGCTGATGCCTGCAAAAATGAATTATATTCCTAAACATGTGAATATAGAAATGTCATTTGATTTTAACCTCCAATCAATAATATTTCATCATGTATTTCATCACCTACCTGTAAATATGTACAGAAGCAGAAGAAAGTCCAGTGCTATCATCTTGGACACCATGGAGACACTGCTGTTAAGTCGATTTAATACCACAGTCTGTGGAAGCTTTCTGCTTTCTGTCTTGTTCCAAAATGAGAAATTGTTCATTTGAAAGAAAGACACTTATTCTAACAAAATGATGGACAGCCCAAAATTCAGTTTATGGTGTCAGATAATTTCTTGCTTAACAAAATTTGAGCAGTTTTTGAATCATACATTTCAGAAAATCATTGTTTTCCCACAAAATGGATATATAGAATTTTAAAAATGAAGTTTTTAAATATACTCTTGGCAGGTAGCTCCGCTTTTACTAGAAGGTTGGTCCCTCTTCATTTAACATTCGGCTGAGACAAATCAAACAAATAAAAGGCTTCTTTTAGTTCCTTGTCAGGTTTTTGTACAGTGACTCTGGGTTTCCTGTCACTGTGGGCCTCAAAGCACAGTAGTACAGAGCAGAGTCTGACAGCTGCAGCTTCTGGATCCTCAGAGGAACTGATGTCTTGTTGAGCATTTTAGCATCAAATCTCTCTTTCTGGAACTCTGCTGCATTATCTCCTGATCCAGAGGTGTAGCGCCACAACATATACTTGGGAACATCATTTACTTCTTGTTTGTACCAGAACAAATAAGGATTTGTGCTAGTTATCTCAAATGTACAACCAAGTGTAACTGTCTCTCCTTCAGTAGCAATGACATCTCCTGTTGGCTGGGTCACTCTGTCTTCTCCTTTACACTCTGGAAGAATAGAACATACAGAAGAAGAAATGAATCAATAAAGATAAATGACTGAAGGAGAACAAATCAGTAGGTTTAAAGAGTTACCTAGCCAGAGAGTAAGAATCAGGATGTTTCTCAGCCAGTGTTTCATGTCTGCAGTGAGAGGGGAGGAGAGAGAGGAAGAACATTGATACTCTGATGGATCTGGGCCTTCACATCATTGGCTCTTCCTCTTTATCATTTGTTGAGGGACTCTTAACATTTAAATCACATTTACATTTCAGGTATTTAGCTGACACTCTTATCCAGAATGATTCACTTGTACCTGTGCCTTTCAGTTATGGGATAGTCTAGCCTTTGTAACCACTAGACCACCTTGTCATAATTATTAAATCATTGATAATTGTTCCAATATTTGTTGCTTGTTCACTGGATCGATGATTAACAAGTACATCCAGAGAAACAGTTATGTTAACAGTATTTAGACTACCATCAAACAATAGACAGCCGTCATGCCTGTTTGTGGTATTGCCCCAACTGCTTCTCCATGTCTCCTGCCTTGTGTCAGACTGACTTCCATGGCTGCTAAGAACTGCAGACCAGTGAATCCTCCTAAGTAACACAAGCACAGACATTAATCAAACACACAACATGATGTGAGGGAAGTGAGGGAACTCCATCACAAGCATCAATATCTCTGTGAGTCCCTTTCTCTTCTGGTTTCCATTGTCAATGAACAGATGTGTTATCTTCAGCTCCTGGCTGTCAGGTTTTTGTACAGTGACTCTGGGTTTCCTGTCACTGTGGGCTGCACAGCACAGTAGTACAGAGCAGAGTCTGTCACTGCAGCAGAGGGGATATTCAGATCCATTTGGGTTTTATCAGTCACATTAACAGTCAGTCCAGACTTTGGATCTGCTCTGTTCAATACTGAACCTGTTGCTGAGTGATAGATGAGGAACTGTGGTGGTTTTCCTGGGTCTTGGCGATACCAGAAGAAAATTTCACTAGTTGCACTTGTGGAGTATTTGTATGACAGAGTAACAGCACTGCCTTCTAAGCTGTACTCTTCATTCTTGACTGGACGGAGGTCTGCACAGGTTACACCTACATAAAAATAATTTAACACAAATATGTTTGAATAAATTAACATTTCCCGTGACATGTAATTTGTTTTGTGTGGCAAAAAAATCTCAATGCAAAATGGTCATCCAAAAAACAATGTCATAATCTATTGGGGTGAAATCTAAAAGAATCAGTCACAGTAACTTACTTGTAAATATGCTGAGGAAGAGCAGTGAGTACGCTGACAGCAGCATCTTGGAAGAAAAACACACCAATAATCCTAAAACTGAACTATGTGAGGTCTGCTGTATTTCTGATCAGCCGTACAGGAAGTCCATCCTCTTTTCTTAAAGTCACAACAGCTGAATCTCCTTCCAGGAGTGTGTAAACTGTCACTCCACTGTAAGAGGCAGCTGCTGTATATCTGTCATGTGGAGTAATACTCGCATGGAGTGGAAGTGAACAAGGAGGAGGAGTGAACTGCTTTAGAAACCATGAATGGAACAGCATCACACCCGCTCCACTTCTGTTAGGAGGACACTGTTGTTCTTGTAGTGGTGTTGGTCTTCTCAAATTTACAGGCACTCTTTGGTATGAACTCCACTCCTTGGAAAAAATAAAATCAATCCCTCAAGTGCAGAGTTAGAAGGGAACATAAGACACTCAATACTGAGATTCAGCAAATCAAATGGCATTTTGAGAGCATCTTGCTTCCTTAAATTAGTTCTTCACAGCTAACATCTAAAGGAAGAGATAACTGGTTTATAACATGTTGTAAAACACTTGTGGAATGACATAATACAGAATACAATGACATCAAATAAAGATAATGGTTTATGTATTGAACACTTATGAATATGGAAGTTCCTTTCTCTTCTATAGTTCAGTGACAGTTTTCTTCTCCCTATATCTCTCCCTCCTCTCATAACACTGTATTTTCTCTGAGTTTTAGTTCTGACAGTGAAGCTGCAGTCAACATGTAACTTCATTTATTAGTCATGGCAGAGAGAAATAAAATTAGTGTTTTTCTAGCATAGAGAGAAACACATACAATACAATTTAGTATTCACATCGTTACAAGGTATTAGAAGACAATATGAGGTCTGCTACTACATCTCATCCACAACGGCAATAACTAACAGAGTGGAGATAAAGGATCCTGATGTCAATTACATCTATATAAAAAGTCAGTAATAATCAATAACATTGTGAAGTTTAAGTGTAAAAATGTAAGTCTATTTTGTGAAAGATCAAATAATTAAGCTTTTTTTTCAGTGAAACATGTCAACATGCTGATCTGATAATTCCACTTGATGGCACTATTGGTATTAAAATGAAGAACTGAAATGTCTAAATAATCTGTCAGGAGATGTCAGGTTTTTGTACAGTGACTCTGGGTTTCCTGTCACTGTGGGCTTCACAGCACAGTAGTACAGAGCAGAGTCTGTCACTGCAGCAGAGGAGATCTCCAGATCCACACCAAGCTTTCCTTCAGCCAGTTTAGTAGAGAACCTTGTGTCTGATTCAAGAGTCTCTGCTGATGTTGCATATCCTGAGATGTACAGGAGGAATTCTGGTTGTTTTCCTGGGTCTTGTCGATACCAGAACAAATTATCAACAGCTGCAGAGTATTTGTATGACAGAGTAACAGTGCTGCCTTCTAAACTGGACTCCTCATTCTTGACTGGAGTGAGTTCTTCACAGCTGACACCTACATGGAAATAATTTCATACAGAAGTTAGTGAATAATTAAGGTTTTCCCAAGACTTTTAGAGCTTGTTCTGGGCTTCAATAGAAACTGTTATAATATTCCCAGGTATTAATGTAATTGTCCATTGGACTGAACAGTAGAATAACAATTCACTATATAACTTACCGATGAATATACTGAGGAACAGTATTGAGCAAACTGACACTGACAGCAGCATCTTAGAAGAAAACACACAAGAAATCCTAAAACTGAAGTCTGCTGTATTTCTGATCCTGACAGCCTCACCTCTCCCTGCTGTACAGGAAGTACCTCCTCTTATTATATGCAGTGACATCACTGATCTCAGCAGGGTGGGGTTATGGGTCATCATCAGGTTTTTCTACACTGAATTTCCTTCCATCCACACTGCCTCGATGCAAATTATTGTGTGCTGAAATAGTCTGACAAGTGTTCAACAAAATATTCACCAGTAGTAAAAGTTAAATGTTAAGTTGAGCACCACTGAGGTATTTTGTCTCCTTTCATCAGGGACAAAAGACAGTTAAAGGTGCAGTAGGACACTTTGTACTTTGGCGACCCCAAGTGGCAGCTGGAGTTAACTGACTGAATCTAATTTGGAAAAAGAGGGAGAATCTGCTGCATCTAATTTAGAGAGGATGGATGTTGAAGAAATGTTCTGGAGTCAGAAGTGCGTCTTACTTGGATGTATATTTATTGAAAAGAGATTCTTGCAAGAGGAAGAGATGCACACAGCAGGAGGCTACATACACTTCTTCAAAGAGAAAGAGATTGAACCAGTCCTTTATGTATCTTCCAAGGATGTACAGAATGTGCTGACATTAAAACAGGTCACCAAAGTAGAGTATAAGCAAGACATGTTATGTCTTAAGTTAGAGCTTCCATTGACATCTTGGAGACATCCAGGAGCCACTCTGACAACAAGACCTCTGGCATAGTAAGTTATGGCACAAGGGTTACAGTGAGGTGACCATCTTGAGTTTTCTTCCACAGTTCCCCCTTGTTGATTATGAATTCAATAACACAAAATCAACTACACTGTTTTTTTGTTGTTGTTTTTTTTTATGATCATACACCAGTAATGAACTGAAAAAGGAGTTCAGATCATTGCTTTAGACCTAATATAGAAAAATGTCCAAAATGGTTGGGCTGTAGAGCACCAATATTATGGTTTCCATTGCCAATGTACAGATGTGTTATCTTCTGCTCCTGGCTGTCAGGTTTTTGTACAGTGACTCTGGGTTTCCTGTCACTGTGGGCTGCACAGAACAGTAGTACAGAGCAGAGTCTGTCACTGCAGCAGAGGAGATCTCCAGATCCACACCACGCTTTCCTTCAGCCAGTTTAGTAGAGAACCTTGTGTCTGATTTAAGAGTCTCTGCTGCTCTTGTGATGCCTAACCCTGAGATGTACAGGAGGAATTCTGGTTGTTTTCCTGGATATTGTCGATACCAGAAGAAATTATCAGTAGTTGCTACAGAGTAATTGTATGACAGAGTAACAGTGCTGCCTTCTAAACTGGACTCTTCATTCTTGACTGGGGTGAGTTCTTCACAGCTGACACCTACATGGAAATAATTTCATAGAGAAGTTAGTGAATAATTACGTTTTTCATGAGACTTTTAGAGCTAGTTCTGGGCTTCAATAGAAGCCGTTATAATATTCCCAGTTATTAATGTAATTGTCCATTGGACTGAACAGTAGAATAACAATTCACTAAATAACTTACCAATGAATATACTGAGGAACAGTATTGAGCACACTGACGGCAGCATCTTCGAAGAAAAACACCAATAATCCTAAAACTGAAGTCTGCTGTATTTCTGATCCTGACAGCCTCACCTCTCCCTGCTGTACAGGAAGTACCTCCTCTTATTATATGCAGTGACATCACTGATCTCAGCAGGGTGGAGTTATGGGTCATCATCAGGTTTTCTACACTGAATTTCCTTCCATCCACACTGCCTGGGTGCAAATTATTGCGCACTGAAGTAGACTGAGAGGTTTTCAACAAAATATTCACCAGTAGTAAAAGTTAAGAAATGTCAAGTTGAGCACCACTGAGGTATTTTGTCTCCTTTCATCAGTGACAAAAGACAGTTAAAGACACTTTAGCGACCCCAAGTGGCAGCTGGAGTTAACTGACTGAATCTAATTTGGAAAAACAGGGAGAATCTGCTGCATCTAATTTAGAGAGGATGGATGTTGAAGAAATGTTCTGGAGTCATAGGTTCATCTTACTTGAATGTATATTTATTGAAAGGAGATTCTTGCAAGAGGAAGAGATGCACACAGCAGGAGGCTACATACACTTCTTCAAAGAGAAAGAGATTGAACCAGTCCTTTATGTATCTTCCAAGGATGTACAGAATGTGCTGACATTAAAACAGGTCACCAAAGAAGAGTATAAGCAAGACATGTTATGTCTTAAGTTAGAGCTTCCATTGACATCTTGGAGACATCCAGGAGCCACTCTGACAACAAGACCTCTGGCATAGTAAGTTATGGCACAAGGGTTACAGTGAGGTGACCATCTTGAGTTTTCTTCCACAGTTACCCCCTTGTTGATTATGAAATCAACAACACAAAATCAACTACACCGTTTTTGTTGTTGTTTTTTTTCTTTCTTAATTAGTATGCACCAGTAATGAACTGAAAAAGGAGTTGAGATTACTGCTTTAGACCTAATATAGAAAAATGTTCAAAATGGTTGGGTTTGTCTGTTGAGCACCAATGTCTCTGAGTCCCTTTCTCTTATGGTTTCCATTGCAAATGTACAGATGTGTTATCTTCTGCTGCTGGCTGTCAGGTTATTGTACAGTGACTCTGGGTTTCCTGTCACTGTGGGCTGCACAGCACAGTAGTACAGAGCAGAGTCTGTCACTGCAGCAGAGGGGATCTTCAGATCCATTTGAGTTTTATCTTCAGTCACATTAACAGTCAGTCCAGACTTTGGATCTGCTCTGTTCGATACTGAACCTGTTGCGGAGTGAGAGATGAGGAACTGTGGTGGTTTTCCTGGGTCTTGGCGATACCAGTAGAAGAAATCACCAGCTGAAGGTTTGTTGTTTTTGTATGACAGAGTAACAGCGCTGCCTTCTAAGCTGTACTCTTCATTCTTGACTGGACTGAGGTCCGCGCAGGTTACACCTACATAAAAATAATTTAACACAAATATTTTTGAATAAATTAACATTTCCTGTGACATCTAATTTGTTCTGTGTGGCAAAAAAATCTCAATGCAAAATGGTCATCCAAAAAACAATGTCATAATCTATTGGACTGAAATCTAAAGAATCAGTCACAGTAACTTACTGGTAAATATGCTGAGGAAGAGCAGTGAGTACGCTGACAGCAGCATCTTGGAAGAAAAACACACCAATAATCCTAAAACTGAACTATGTGAGGTCTGCTGTATTTCTGATCAGCCGTACAGGAAGTCCATCCTCTTTTCTTAAAGTCACAACAGCTGAATCTCCTTCCAGGAGTGTGTAAACTGTCACTCCACTGTAAGAGGCAGCTGCTGTATATCTGTCATGTGGAGTGATACTCGCATGGAGCGGAAGTGAACAAGGAGGAGGAGTGAACTGCTTTAGAAACCATGAATGGAACAGCATCACACCCGCTCCACTTCTGTTAGGAGGACACTGTTGTTCTTGTAGTGGTGTTGGTCTTCTCAAATTTACAGGCACTCTTTGGTATGAACTCCACTCCCTAAAAAAAATAAAATGCGGATGTTTCTCTGTATTCTCTGTATTTTCTCTGAGTTATAGTTCTGACAGTGAAGCTGCAGTCATCATGTCACTACATTTATTAGTCATGGCAGATAGAAATAAGATTTGTCTATTTCTAGCATAGAGAGAAACACATACAATACAATTTAGTATTCACATTGTTACAAGGTATTAGAAGACAATATGAGGTCCGCTACTACATCTCATCCACAACGGCAATAACTAACAGAGTGGAGATAAAGGATCTTGTTTTCAATTACATCTATATCAAAAGTCAATTTTAATCGATTGTATTGATTTTTATCTCATCTATGTCTTGTCCTATTTATTTAAAACTTTTAACTTGTTTGTAACTCGACATCATTTTAAATGAGGGCAACCTCAATGGTTATTCGAGTTTAAATAATGGTTTTAAATGAAATGAAATACCTCATGTACATCGTTAACATCCCACAACACCTCACACTCTGCCGAGTTTAAGTGTTACATGCTACAACAAACACGCTTCCTCCTTCTTTCTTTGAACTTTTTTCTACTGCTTTTGTCATTAGTGCAAAGAAACTAGACTGCAGTATAATATACCATTGGAATTGAATTGTGTTTGCCTCCCTCTAGTGGAGGTTGTGCACTATTGTGTTGTTCTAGTATTCTGGATGTCTGCACTAAAGGTTTTTGTACTGAGTTTTGGTGTTTCCTGTCACTGTGGGCTGCAGAGCACAGTAGTACACAGCAGAGTCAGACGGCTGCAGCTTCTGGATCGTCAGAGGAACTGATCTTAAGGTGGGATCCAGCATGACCTGAAATCTCTGCTTTAACCCATCCACTCTGTTCTCATAGCCAAGTTTAGAGCGGCTAAGGATGAATTTGGGAATGTCGTTTACATCCTGCTTGTACCAGTAGAGAAATGGATTTGTTTGACTGGTGTTATATTCACAGCCAAGTGTTACTGCCTCTCCTTCAGTAGCAGTCACATCTCCTTTTGGTTGTAGCATGTTGTCTTTTTGTGCTCTGCATTCTGTAGAACAACAGCAAACAGTATCAATGTAATGTTAACGAATCCATATGCAAAATGTTGGATTAATATCAAGGGAACAGAGTTCAATCATACCAAAGCACATAGCAACCAGCAACACTGAAATGAGCAGAGACATCATAGCTGCACTCTTCAGTAACTATGAGATACAGCAACTAGAGAGCAGGCTCTGAGTCCCACTGTTTTGTCTTCATCTTAAAAACTAAGTTGGTAGATTTGAAGGAGGAGCTTGTTCAGAGTGACAGGGCTCATTCACAACCCTGTGTTATTACTCCAATCACCGATTGTATACAATACACACTTTTGTACCACTATCCCTTCATGTGTGAACGTCTTTTCAATTATTTGTTGGTTGTTTATTTTTCATGACTGGCATGAACTTATAAATGAACTGCAAAGTGTCAGTAAAGGACTGTCCCAGGGTTTTTTAATTGGTTCCATCTTATTTACTATATTACTAACTGGAAAATGTGTTAAATGCTTTCTGTATCTTTAGATTTTGCTATTACTATGCATTACATATTCCCTTGACTATCAGTCAGCAATGCATAATTATCAATAAAACTGTCTAGCCTATCAATGATGAGCTTTTCCAACACCTTGGAGAACTGGGAAAGAACTGGAAAAGTAATGACACTGGCCAATATTTAGTAAAATTATGTCTATCCCCAGTTTTAAATAATGGGCTGACTAATATTCATATGTATGTTTGTTGGGTTGGAGGGTGAAACCCACTGCCTAGGATGGCATCTGCTTTCCACGAAGTGATGAAGTTCAGAAGAAACCAGCATGAAGCAATGTTCAGGTTTCAAAGCGTTTTGATTTACTGTAGATGTTCTTAAGCGAACAGGTAACAGTTCCTATACAGATGACTCTCATGTGTATAGGTTAGAGGTGTCATACAGCTTGCTGTGTAATACTCTCTTATTTATGTAATCATACTTCATTGTTAACATCACAGAAAACCTCACACTCTGCAATTTAATTGATATGCAATAACAAACACTCTATCTCTTTCTGCCCTTGAACTTTATTTACTTGTATTTATTATTTAATTGTATTTACCTCCATCTAGTGGACATTGTTGAGTATTGCATTGCCTTTGCATACAGGATTTATGCACAAAAGGTTTTTGTATTGAGTTTTGGTGTTTCATGTCACTGTGGGCTGCACAGCACAGTAGTACAGAGCAGAGTCTGTCACTGCAGCAGAGGAGATCTCCAGATCCACACCACGCTTTCCTTCAGCCAGTTTAGTAGAGAACCTTGTGTCTGATTCAAGAGTCTCTGTTGACTTTGTATATCCTGAGATGTACAGGAGGAATTCTGGTTGTTTTCCTGGATATTGTCGATACCAGAAGAAATTATCAGTAGTTGCTACAGAGTAGTTGTATGACAGAGTAACAGTGCTGCCTTCTAAACTGTACTCTTCATTCTTGACTGGAGTGAGTTCTTCACAGCTGACACCTACATGGAAATAATTTCATACAGAAGTTAGTGGTTAATTAAGGTTTTCCCAAGACTTTTAGAGCTTGTTCTGGGCTTAGAAACTGTTATAATATTCCCAGGTATTAATGTAATTGTCCATTGGACTGAACAGTAGAATAACAATTCACTATATAACTTACCGATGAATATACTGGAACAGTATTGAGCACACTGACACTGACAGCAACATCTTAGAAGAAAAACACACAAATAATCCTAAAACTGAAGTCTGCTGTATTTGTGATCCTGACAGCCTCACCTCTCCCTGCTGTACAGGAAGTACCTCCTCTTATTATATGCAGTGACATCACTGATCTCAGCAGGGTGGGGTTATGGGTCATCATCAGGTTTTTCTACACTGAATTTCCTTCCATCCACACTGCCTCGATGCAAATTATTGTGTGCTGAAATAGTCTGACAAGTGTTCAACAAAATATTCACCAGTAGTAAAAGTTAAATGTTAAGTTGAGCACCACTGAGGTATTTTGTCTCCTTTCATCAGGGACAACAGACAGTTAAAGGTACAGTAGGACACTTTGTACTTTGGCGACCCCAAGTGGCAGCTCTAGTTAACTGACTGAATCTAATTTGGAAAAAGAGGGAGAATCTGCTGCATCTAATTTAGAGAGGATGGATGTTGAAGAAATGTTCTGGAGTCAGAAGTGCGTCTTACTTGAATGTATATTTATTGAAAGGAGATTCTTGCAAGAGGAAGAGATGCACACAGCAGGAGGCTACATACACTTCTTCAAAGAGAAAGAGATTGAACCAGTCCTTTATGTATCTTCCAAGGATGTACAGAATGTGCTGACATTAAAACAGGTCACCAAAGTAGAGTATAAGCAAGACATGTTATGTCTTAAGTTAGAGCTTCCATTGACATCTTGGAGACATCCAGGAGCCACTCTGACAACAAGACCTCTGGCATAGTAAGTTATGGCACAAGGTTTACAGTGAGGTGACCATCTTGAGTTTTCTTCCACAGTTCCCCCCTTGTTGATTATGAAATCAACAACACAAAATCAACTACACCGTTTTGTTGTTTTTTTTTTTCTTTCTTAATTAGTATGCACCAGTAATGAACTGAAAAAGGAGTTGAGATCACTGCTTTAGACCTAATATAGAAAAATGTTCAAAATGGTTGGGTTTGTCTGTTGAGCACCAATGTCTCTGAGTCCCTTTCTCTTATGGTTTCCATTGCCAATGAACAGATGTGTTATCTTCTGCTGCTGGCTGTCAGGTTTTTGTACAGTGACTCTGGGTTTCCTGTCACTGTGGGCCTCACAGCACAGTAGTACAGAGCAGAGTCTGTCACTGCAGCAGAGGGGATCTTCAGATCCATTTGGGTTAAGTCCTCAGTCACATTAACAGTCAGTCCAGACTTTGGATCTGCTCTGTTCGATACTGAACCTGTTGCGGAGTGAGAGATGAGGAACTGTGGTGGTTTTCCTTGGTCTTGGCGATACCAGAAGAAAGTTTCACCAGCTGAAGGTTTGTTGTTTTTGTATGACAGAGTAACAGCGCTGCCTTCTAAGCTGTACTCTTCATTCTTGACTGGACTGAGGTCCGTACAGGTTACACCTACATAAAAATAATTTAACACAAATATTTTTGAATAAATTAAGATTTCCGTGACACATATGTAGTTTGTTCTGTGTGGCAAAAAAATCTCAATGCAAAATGGTCAAACATTTCCCAAAAACAATGTCATAATCTATTGGACTGAAATCTAAAAGAATCAGTCACAGTAACTTACTGGTAAATATGCTGAGGAAGAGCAGTGAGTACGCTGAAAGCAGCATCTTGGAAGAAAAACACACCAATAATCCTAAAACTGAACTATGCGAGGTCTGCTGTATTTCTGATCAGCCGTACAGGAAGTCCATCCTCTTTTCTTAAAGTCACAACAGCTGAATCTCCTTCCAGGAGTGTGTAAACTGTCACTCCACTGTAAGAGGCAGCTGCTGTATATCTGTCATGTGGAGTGATACTCGCATGGAGCGGAAGTGAACAAGGAGGAGGAGTGAACTGCTTTAGAAACCATGAATGGAACAGCATCACACCCGCTCCACTACAAGAACAACAGTGTCCTCATAACAGAAGTGGTGTTGGTCTCAAATTTACAGGCACTCTTTGGTATGAACTCCACTCCCTGGAAAAAATAAAATCAATCCCTCAAGTGCAGAGTTAGAAGGCAACATAAAACACTTAATAATGAGATTCAGCAAATCAAATGGCATTTTGAGAGGATCTTGCTTCCTTAAATTAGTTCTTCACAGCTAACATCTAAAGGAAGAGATAACTGGTTTATAACATGTTGTAAAAAACACTTGTGGAATGACATAATACAGAATACAGTGACATCAAATAAAGGTAATGGTTTATGTATTGAACACTTATGAATATGGAAGTTCCTTTCTCTTCTATAGTTCAGTGACAGTTTTCTCCTCCCTATATCTCTCCCTCCTCTCATAACACTGTATTTTCTCTGAGTTATAGTTCTGACAGTGAAGCTGCAGTCATCATGTAACTTCATTTATTAATCATGGGAGATAGAAATAAGATTAGTCTATTTCTAGCATAGAGAGAAACACATACAATACAATTTAGTACTCACATTGTTACAAGGTATTAGAAGACAATATGAGGTCCGCAACTACATCTCATCCACAACGGCAATAACTAACAGAGTGGAGATAAAGGATACTGTTGTCAATTACATCTATATCAAAAGTCAATAATAATCAATAACATTGCAAAGTTGAAGTGTAAAAATGTAAGTCTATTTTGTGAAAGATCAAATAATTAAGCTTTTTTCCAGTGAAACATGTCAACATGCTGATCTGATAATTCCACTTGATGGCACTGTTGGTATTAAAATGAAGAACTGAAGTGTCTAAATAATCTGTCAGGAGATGTCAGGTTTTTGTACAGTGACTCTGGGTTTCCTGTCACTGTGGGCTGCACAGCACAGTAGTACAGAGCAGAGTCTGTCACTGCAGCAGAGGAGATCTCCAGATCCACACCACGCTTTCCTTCAGCCAGTTTAGTAGAGAACCTGGTGTCTGATTTAAGAGTCTCTGCTGCTCTTGTGATGCCTAACCCTGAGATGTACAGGAGGAATTCTGGTTGTTTTCCTGGATATTGTCGATACCAGAAGAAATGATCACCAGTTGCTACAGAGTAATTGTATGACAGAGTAACAGCACTGCCTTCTAAGCTGTACTCTTCATTCTTGACTGGACTGAGGTCTGCACAGGATACACCTACATAAAAAAATAATTTAACACAAATATTTTTGAATAAATGAACATTTCCCTTGACATGTAGTTTGTTCTGTGTGGCAAAAAATTCTCAATGCAAAATGGTCATACATTTCTCAGAAAACAATGTCATAATACATTGGACTGAAATCTAAAAGAATCAGTCACAGTAACTTACTGGTAAATATGCTGAGGAAGAGCAGTGAGTACGCTGACAGCAGCATCTTGGAAGAAAAACACACCAATAATCCTAAAACTGAACTATGTGAGGTCTGCAGTATTTCTGATCAGCCGTACAGGAAGTCCATCCTCTTTTCTTAAAGTCACAACAGCTGAATCTCCTTCCAGGAGTGTGTAAACTGTCACTCCACTGTAAGAGGCAGCTGCTGTATATCTGTCATGTGGAGTGATACTCGCATGGAGCGGAAGTGAACAAGGAGGAGGAGTGAACTGCTTTAGAAACCATGAATGGAACAGCATCACACCCGCTCCACTTCTGTTAGGAGGAGACTGTTGTTCTTGTAGTGGTGTTGGTCTTCTCAAATTTACAGGCACTCTTTGGTATGAACTCCACTCCCTGGAAAAAAATTAAAAGGGGATGTTTCTCTGTATTCTCTGTATTTTCTCTGAGTTACAGTTCTGACAGTGAAGCTGCAGTCATCATGTAACTTCATTTATTAGTCATGGCAGATAAGAAATAAGATAAGTGTTTTTCTAGCATAGAGAGAAACACATACAATACAATTTAGTATTCACATCATTACAAGGTATTAGAAGATAATATGAGGTCTGCTACTACATCTCATCCACAACGTCAATAACTAACAGAGTGGAGATAAAGGATACTGTTGTCAATTACATCTATATCAAAAAACGTCAATTTTAATCGATAACATTGTGAAGTTTAAGTGTAAAAATGAAAGTCTAGATTTGACTCACTATCATGTATTTGAACAATTCGCCAGATTAAATTTGACATAGTGGGTTAAAAAGAGATGTTTCTCATGTAAAATTGACTTTGTATACCAAGTGATTTATAACAGGGTTTACTTTTAACAATACACAACAGCAACAGTACAGTGACAACATGTTGGATGAAATTAGAGTAAACTGGTAAATGAAAAGCCACTAATTCCCTTGTCTTTCTGTACATTACACACTCTATTAACTACTTGCGTTTACTGGTGGTCCGTCCCCTTAACAAAGTTCTCCAAAGGTTTTTGTACAGTGACTCTGGGTTTCCTGTCACTGTGGGCTTCACAGCACAGTAGTACAGAGCAGAGTCTGTCACTGCAGCAGAGGAGATCTCCACATGAAACTCTTTCCTTTCACTGTCATGTTTAAAAGACAACCCAGTTATTTTCGGTGAATATTCCATGATGAGAAGCTGTGGAGATGAGCTGGAGTACTGTCGATACCAGAAAAGGTTTGCTACAGAGACAGAGTAGTTGCAGGAGAGAGTAACACTGTCTCCTTCTAAAGCCAGCATTACATCCTTAAATGGTTTAATTAAATCCTCAGAGGATCCTGGAAAGAAAAAGGACATAAAAGTCAGTTAAATTTACTTTTTAAGAATAACAATATCAGAGTTTACTTTTTTTTATTTAGCTGAAGCTTTTAACCAGATTGTTAAATTGTTAAATTGTTAAATTATCAAATCTCTAGTTACAGAACACTTACCAGTATGAAATGTAAATATAATCATCCAGGTTAAATGGAGTAACATTGTTGCTGAAGTGTACTGAGTAATGATGCAAAAGAACACAGTAGCTGCTTTGTTTCAAAATGAAGCTCCTCCTTTTACAAAATTAGTGGAGATAAAGGACTCCCTTGTCAACTGCCTCTATCAGTGACACTGTGAAATGGGATTATCTGTGTTTTATGAAAGTGTAAAAAACTAAATAATTTGCTTTTTGTTAGTGTAACATGTTGTCAGTGCTGATCTGATAACTCCACTTGATGACAGTATTTTTAAATAGAAGGAGGAATGTCTAAATAATCTGTCAGGAGATGTCAGGTTTTTGTAGAGTGACTCTGGGTTTCCTGTCACTGGGGACCTCAAACCACAGAAGTACAAAGCAGAGTCTCTCACTGCAGCAGAGGAGATCTCCAGATACATACGGGTCTTCTGCTCATTCATTTTAGCAGACAGTCGAGGATGAGTGAATTCAGTCGGTGGCTTATAGCCTGAGTCAGTGGTCAGGAGCTGGAAATCTGGTCTGGAATTAGGCCTTTCTTTGTACCAAAGGAAAGTATTAGCACCTGAGCTAATAACTTTGAAGGTACAAGACAGTGAAACGGTTTCTCCCTCAAAAATATGCTCTTCAATCCTGGTTGATGTGATCTCCTGCTGGACACTGTCACCTAGAATCATAAGGAATATTATTTGTGTAATATACAATTGTTAAATGGTAAAAAATAATATAATCCCTAATGCCAAAGAATAATATACTAAAATGTATTAAAAAAAAAAAACAATTTTTAAAACAGAGGTTACAACATCCAATAAAGAGAATATGCATAAAAAACAGCAGTAGTGAGGGAAAAAAAAGCAGTATGATAAAATAAAATAATTAAGTTAAATGTAAAACCTGCAAGTAAAACTATATACAATAAATAATGACAAGAACACACTGCATCTTACAAGCAAAAATTAAAAGAATGATATACTAATATTAGGCTCATCTGTGATTTGAAGCAGTGTGTTCAGTGTCATAGTGTAGTAAACATGAACACAGTGTATTTTACTAGCAAAAGTGAAAAAATAAGATCCTATTTACTGATAAACTTTGAATTAGTGTGTAGATTATCAAAAACATGGTGTGTCTTACCAAGAAACATAAGTAAGTATAAATCTTGACTCTTAAAAGGATGATGCCCATAAGCATGGCTGTACCCTGTAACCTGTTGAACTAACAGCTGATGACCTGCAGTGTTGAAGACATGTCACCTTGAAGCCCCACATCTAGATAGAAATATTTTTTAATCTTTATTTAAACAGAGTCTCTATACTCTTCTTCTGCACCTCCTATCTTCACAGGGACAAATATTTACATCTGGAAGGACAGAGATGTGCAGAGGTTGAAATACTGCTGATGTATTTCACTCACATAGAAGTACTACAGCTATTACGTTTGTATCAAATCTGAGTAGTTGTTTAGGTTAAAGTGAGAAATGATCTTGTAAAAATACTGATGTACTCATTAAGATTCTGTTTTTAGTCCAAAAAGTTCCCCCTAAACACTCATGGATTATCTGTTTTAGTGTGTGGAGAGCAGACATCCTTGGCAGATGTCTCTCAGATGTATAGGTTAGAGGTGTCATACAGCTAGCTGTGTGATGCTGTCTTATTTATGTAATCATACCTCTACTAACCTATGGACAATTTAAAATCATACCTCTACTAACCTATGGACAATTTAAAACCATACCTCTACTAACCTATGGACAATTTAAAACCATACCTCTACTAACCTATGGACAATTTAAAACCATGATCACAAACCTCCCTGCCTCAATGTGTAACTGTTTTAATTGATTTTCTTTATTCCCATCTATGTCTTGTCCTATTTATTTAAAACTTTGAACTTGTTTGTAACTCAACATCATTGTAAATGAGGGCAACCTCAATGGTTATTCGAGTTTAAATAAAGGTTTTAAATGAAATGAAATACCTCATGTACATCGTAAACATCCCACAACACCTCACACTCTGCCGAGTTTAAGTGTTACATGTTACAACAAACACGCTTCCTCATTCTTTCTTTGAACTTTTTTTCTACTGCTTGTGTCATTAGTGCAAAGAAACTAGACTGTAGTATAATATACCATTGGAATTGAATTGTGTTTGCCTCCCTCTAGTGGAGCTTGTGCACTATTGTGTTGTTCTAGTATTCTGGATGTCTGCACTAAAGGTTTTTGTACTGAGTTTTGGTGTTTCCTGTCACTGTGGGCTGCAGTGCACAGTAGTACACAGCAGAGTCAGACGGCTGCAGCTTCTGGATCGTCAGAGGAACTGATCTTAAGGTGGGATCCAGCATGACCTGAAATCTCTGCTTTAACCCATCCACTCTGTTCTCATAGCCAAGTTTAGAGCGGCTAAGGATGAATTTGGGAATGTCGTTTACATCCTGCTTGTACCAGTAGAGAAATGGATTTGTTTGACTGGTGTTATATTCACAGCCAAGTGTTACTGCCTCTCCTTCAGTAGCAGTCACATCTCCTTTTGGTTGTAGCACGTTGTCTTTTTGTGCTCTGCATTCTGTAGAACAACAGCAAACAGTATCAATGTAATGTTAACGAATCCATATGCAAAATGTTGGATTAATATCAAGGGAACAGAGTTCGATCATACCAAAGCACATAGCAACCAGCAACACTGAAATGAGCAGAGACATCATAGCTGCACTCTTCAGTAACTATGAGATACAGCAACTAGAGAGCAGGCTCTGAGTCCCACTGTTTTGTCTTCATCTTAAAAACTAAGTCGGTAGATTTGAAGGAGGAGCTTGTTCAGAGTGACAGGGCTCATTCACAACCCTGTGTTATTACTCCAATTACCGATTGTATACAATACACACTTTTGTACCACTTTCCCTTCATGTGTGAAAGTCTTTTCAATTATTTGTTGGTTGTTTATTTTTCTTGACTGGCATGAACTTATAAATGAACTGCAAAGTGTCAGTAAAGGACTGTCCCAGGGTTTTTTAATTGGTTCCATCTTATTTACTATATTACTAACTGGAAAATGTGTCAAATGCTTTCTGTATCTTTAGATTTTGCTATTACTATGCATTACATATTCCCTTGACTATCAGTCAGCAATGCATAATTATCAATAAAACTGTCTAGCCTATCAATGATGAGCTTTTCCAACACCTTGGAGAACTGGGAAAGAACTGGAAAAGTAATGACACTGGCCAATATTTAGTAAAATTATGTCTATCCCCAGTTTTAAATAATGGGATGACTAATATTCATATGTATGTTTGTTGGGTTGGAGGGTGAAACCCACTGCCTAGGATGGTATCTGCTTTCCACGAAGTGATGAAGTGCAGAAGAAACCAGCATGAAGCAATGTTCAGGTTTCAAAGCGCTTTGATTTACTGTAGATTTTCTTAAGTGAACAGGTAACAGTTCCTATACAGATGACTCTCATGTGTATAGGTTAGAGGTGTCATACAGCTTGCTGTGTAATACTCTATTATTTATGTAATCATACTTCATTGTTAACAACCCAGAACATCCCTCACACTCTGCAATTTAATTGATATGCAATAACAAACACTCTATCTCTTTCTGCCCTTGAACTTTATTTACTGATTGTTAAATTGTTTTTGTCATTGATGCTAAGAAATGACACTACATTCTAACATACCATTGTAATTTAATTGTATTTACCTCCATCTAGTGGACATTGTGGAGTATTGCATTGTCTTTGCATAGAGGATTTATGCACAAAAGGTTTTTGTATTGAGTTTTGGTGTTTCATGTCACTGTGGGCTGCACAGCACAGTAGTACAGAGCAGAGTCTGTCACTGCAGCAGAGGAGATCTCCAGATCCACACCACGCTTTCCTTCAGCCAGTTTAGTAGAGAATCTTGCATCTGATTTGAGAGTCTCTGCTGACGTTTTATAACCTGTGATGGACAGGAGGAATTCTGGTTGTTTTCCTGGATATTGGCGATGCCAGAAGAAATAATCACCACCGTCAGCAGTTTTGGAGTAATTGTATGACAGAGTAACTGTGCTGCCTTCTAAACTGGACTCTTCATTCTTGACTGGAGTGAGTTCTTCACAGCTGACACCTACATGGAAATAATTTCATACAGAAGTTAGTGAGTAAATTAGGTTTTCCTGAGACTTTTAGAGCTTGTTCTGGGCTTCAATAGAAACTGTTATAATATTCCCAGATATTAATGTAATTGTCCATTGGACTGAACAGTAGAATAACAATTCACTATATAACTTACCTATGAATATACCGAGGAACAGTATTGAGCACACTGACACTGACAGCAGCATCTCAGAAGAAAACACACAAGAAATCCTAAAACTGAAGTTTGCTGTATTTCTGATCCTGACAGCCTCACCTCTCCCTGCTGTACAGGAAGTACCTCCTCTTATTATATGCAGTGACATCACTGATCTCAGCAGGGTGAAGTTATGGGTCATCATCAGGTTTTTCTACACTGAATTTCCTTCCATCCACAATGCCTGAATGCAAATTATTGCATCCAGGCAAGTAGACTGAGAGGTTTTCAACAAAATATTCACCAGTAGTAAAAGTTAAGAAATGTCAAGTTGAGCACCACTGAGGTATCTTGTCTCCTTTCATCAGTGACAAAAGACAGTTAAAGTGCAATAGGACACTTTAGCGACCCCAAGTGGCAGCTGGAGTTAACTGACTGAATCTAATTTGGAAAAACAGGGAGAATGCTGCATCTAATTTAGAGAGGATGGATGTTGAAGAAATGTTCTGGAGTCAGAGGTTCATCTTATTTGAATGTATATTTATTGAAAGGAGATTCTTGCAAGAGGAAGAGATGCACACTGCAGGAGGCTACATACACTTCTTCAAAGAGAAAGAGATTGAACCAGTCCTTTATGTGTTTTCCAAGGATGTACAGAATGTGCTGACATTAAAACAAGTCACCAAAGTAGAGTATAAGCAAGACATGTTATGTCTTAAGTTAGAGCTTCCATTGACATCTTGGAGACATCCAGGAGCCACTCTGACAACAAGACCTCTGGCATAGTAAGTTATGGCACAAGGGTTACAGTGAGGTGTCCATCTTGAGTTTTCTTCCACAGTTCCCCCCTTGTTGATTATGAAATCAACAACACAAAATCAACTACACCATTGTTTTTTTTTTTATTTTGTTGTTTTTTCAATTAATTGTGCACCAGTAATAAACTGAAAAAGGAGTTCAGATAACTGCTTTAGACCTAATATAGAAAAATGTCCAAAATGGTTGGGTGTGTCTGTTGAGCACCAATATCTCTGTGAGTGCCTTTCTCTTATGGTTTCCATTGCCAATGTACAGATGTGTTATCTTCTGCTCCTGGCTGTGAGGTTTTTGTACAGTGACTCTGGGTTTCCTGTCACTGTGGGCTTCACAGCACAGTAGTACAGAGCAGAGTCTGTCACTGCAGCAGAGGAGATCTCCAGATCCACACCACGCTTTCCTTCAGCCAGTTTAGTAGAGAACCTTGTGTCTGATTTAAGAGTCTCTGTTGACTTTGTATATCCTGAGATGTACAGGAGGAATTCTGGTTGTTTTCCTGAATATTGTCGATACCAGAACAAATGATCACCAGCTGCTACAGAGTAATTGTATGACAGAGTAACAGTGCTGCCTTCTAAACTGGACTCTTCAGTCTTGACTGGAGTGAGTTCTTCACAGCTGACACCTACATGGAAATAATTTCATACAGAAGTTACTGGTTAATTAAGGTTTTCCCAAGACTTTTAGAGCTTGTTCTGGGCTTCAATAGAAACTGTTATAATATTCCCAGGTATTAATGTAATTGTCCATTGGACTGAACAGTAGAATAACAATTCACTATATAACTTACCGATGAATATACTGAGGAACAGTATTGAGCACACTGACGGCACCATTTTAGAAGAAAAACACACAAGAAATGCTAAAACTGAAGTCTGCTGTATTTCTGATCCTGACAGCCTCACCTCTCCCAGCTGTACAGGAAGTACCTCATCTTATTATATGCAGTGACATCACTGATCTCAGCAGGGTGGGGTTATGGGTCATCATCAGGGTTTCCTACACTGAATTTCCTTCCATCCACACTGCCTGAATGCAACTAATTGTGTGCTGAAGTAGACTGAGTAGTTTTCAACAAAATATTCACCAGTAGTAAAAGTTAAATGTTAAGTTGAGCACCACTGAGGTATTTTGTCTCCTTTCATCAGGGACAAAAGACAGTTAAAGGTGCAGTAGGACACTTTGTACTTTGGCGACCCCAAGTGGCAGCAGGAGTTAACTGACTGAATCTAATTTGGAAAAATAGGGAGAATGCTGCATCTAATTTAGAGAGGATGGATGTTGAAGAAATGTCTGGAGTCAGAGGTTCATCTTACTTGAATGTATATTCATTGAAAGGAGATTCTTGCAAGAGGAAGAGATGCACACAGCAGGAGGCTACATACACTTCTTCAAAGAGAAAGAGATTGAACCAGTCCTTTATGTATCTTTCAAGGATGTACAGAATGTGCTGACATTAAAACAGGTCACCAAAGTAGAGTATAAGCAAGACATGTTATGTCTTAAGTTACAGCTTCCATTGACATCTTGGAGACATCCAGGAGCCACTCTGACAACAAGACCTCTGGCATAGTAAGTTATGGCACAAGGGTTACAGTGAGGTGACCATCTTGAGTTTTCTTCCACAGTTCCCCCCTTGTTGATTATGAAATCAACAACACAAAATCAACTACACTGTTTTTTTGGTTTTTTTTGTTTTTTTTTAATGATTATGCACCAGTAATGAACTGAAAAAGGAACTGAGATCATTGCTTTAGATCTAATATAGAAAAGTGTCCAAAATGGTTGGGTTTGTCTGTTGAGCACCAATGTCTCTCTGAGTCCCTTTCTCTTATGTTTTCCATTGCCAATGTACAGATGTGTTATCTTCTGCTCCTGGCTGTCAGGTTTTTGTACAGTGACTCTGGGTTTCCTGTCACTGTGGGCTGCACAGCACAGTAGTACAGAGCAGAGTCTGTCACTGCAGCAGAGGGGATCTTCAGATCCATTTGGGTTTTATCCTCAGTCACATTAACAGTCAGTCCAGACTTTTGATCTGCTCTGTTCAATACTGAACCTGTTGCTGAGTGATAGATGAGGAACTGTGGTGGTTTTCCTGGGGCTTGGCGATACCAGTAGAATTCATCACCAGTTGAAGGTTTTTTGTTTTTGTATGACAGAGTAACAGTGCTGCCTTCTAAGCTGTACTCTTCATTCTTGACTGGACTGAGGTCTGCACAGGATACACCTACATAAAAATAATTTAACACAAATATTTTTGAATAAATTTACATTTCCTGTGACATGTAATTTGTTTTGTGTGGCAAAAAAATCTCAATGCAAAATGGTCATACATTTCTCAAAAAACAATGTCATGAAATCTAAAGAATCTGTCACAGTAACTTACTGGTAAATATGCTGAGGAAGAGCAGTGAGTACGCTGACAGCAGCATCTTGGAAGAAAAACACACCAATAATCCTAAAACTGAACTATGTGAGGTCTGCTGTATTTCTGATCAGCCGTACAGGAAGTCCATCCTCTTTTCTTAAAGTCACAATAGCTGAATCTCCTTCCAGGAGTGTGTAAACTGTCACTCCACTGTAAGAGGCAGCTGCTGTATATCTGTCATGTGGAGTGATACTCGCATGGAGCGGAAGTGAACAAGGAGGAGGAGTGAACTGCTTTAGAAACCATGAATGGAACAGCATCACACCCACTCCACTTCTGTTAGGAGGACACTGTTGTTCTTGTAGTGGTGTTGGTCTTCTCAAATTTACAGGCACTCTTTGGCATGAACTCCACTCCCTGGAAAAAATTAAATGGGGATGTTTCTCTGTATCCTCTGTATTTTCTCTGAGTTATAGTTCTGACAGTGAAGCTGCAGTCATCATGTAACTTCATCTATTAGTCATGGCAGATAGAAATAAGATTAGTGTTTTTCTAGCATAGAGAGAAACACATACAATACAATTTAGTATTCACATTGTTACAAGGTATTAGAAGACAATATGAGGTCCGCTACTACATCTCATCCACAACGGCAATAACTAACAGAGTGGAGAAAAAGGATACTGTTGTCAATTACATCTATATCAAAAGTCAATAACAAACAATAACATTGTGAAGTTTAAGTGTAAAAATGTAAGTCTATTTTGTGAAAGATCAAATAATTAAGCTTTTTTTCAGTGAAACATGTCAACATGCTGAACTGATAATTCCACTTGATGGCACTGTTGGTATTAAAATTAATATCTGAAGTGTCTAAATAATCTGTCAGGAGATGTCAGGTTTTTGTACAGTGACTCTGGGTTTCCTGTCACTGTGGGCTTCACAGCACAGTAGTACAGAGCAGAGTCTGTCACTGCAGCAGAGGAGATCTCCAGATCCACACCACGCTTTCCTTCAGCCAGTTTAGTAGAGAACCTGGTGTCTGATTTAAGAGACTCTGCTGCTCTTGCGTTGCCAAACCCTGAGATGTACAGGAGGAACTCTGGTTGTTTTCCTGGGTCTTGGCGATACCAGAAGAAATCATCACCAGCTGCTACAGAGTAATTGTATGACAGAGTAACAGTGCTGCCTTCTAAACTGGACTCTTCATTCTTGACTGGAGTGAGTTCTCCACATCTGACACCTACATGAAAATAATTTCATACAGAAGTTAGTGAATAATTAAGGTTTTCCCAAGATTTTTAGAGCTTGTCCTGGGCTTCAATAGAAACTGTTATAATATTCCCAGATATGAATGTAATTGTCCATTGGACTGAACAGTAGAATAACAATTCACTATATAACTTACCGAGGAATATCGTGAGGAACAGTATTGAGCACACTGACACTGACAGCACCATCTTAGAAGAAAAACACACAAATAATCCTGAAACTGAAGTCTGCTGTATTTCTGATCCTGACAGCCTCACCTCTCCCTGCTGTACAGGAAGTACCTCCTCTTATTATATGCAGTGACATCACTGATCTCAGCAGGTTGGGGTTATGGGTCATCATCAGGTTTTTCTACACTGAATTTCCTTCCATCCACACTGCCTGAATGTAAATCATTGTGTGCTGAAGTAGACTGAGAAGTTTTCAACAAAATATTCACCAGTAGTAAAAGTTAAGAGCTATCTTGTATCTTGTCTCTTTTCATTAGGGACAAAAGACAGTTAAAGGTGCATTAGGACACTTTGTACTTTGGCGACCCCAAGTGGCAGCAGGAGTTAACTGACTGAATCTAATTTGGGAAAACAGGGAGAATCTGCTGCATCTAATTTTAGAGAGGATGGGTGTTGAAGAAATGTTCTGGAGTCGGAGGTTCGTCTTACTTGAATGTATATTTATTGAAATAAGATTCTTGCAAGAGGACGAGATGCACACAGCAGGAGGCTACATACACTTCTTCAAAGAGAAAGAGATTGAACCAGTCCTTTATGTATCTTCCAAGGATGTACAGAATGTGCTGACATTAAAACAGGTCACCAAAGTAGAGTATAAGCAAGACATGTTATGTCTTAAGTTAGAGCTTCCATTGACATCTTGGAGACATCCAGGAGCCACTCTGACAACAAGACCTCTGGCATAGTAAGTTATGGCACAAGGGTTACAGTGAGGTGATCATCTTGAGTTTTCTTCCACAGTTCCCCCTTGTTGATTATGAATTCAATAACACAAAATCAACTACACTGTTTTTTTGTTGTTGTTTTTTTTTATGATTATGCACCAGTAATGAACTGAAAAAGGAGTTCAGATCATTGCTTTAGACCTAATATAGAAAAATGTCCAAAATGGTTGGGCTGTTGAGCACCAATATTTCTGTGAGTCCCTTTCTTTTATGGTTTCCATTGCCAATGTACAGATGTGTTATCTTCTGCTCCTGGCTGTCAGGTTTTTGTACAGTGACTCTGGGTTTCCTGTCACTGTGGGCTTCACAGCACAGTAGTACAGAGCAGAGTCTGTCACTGCAGCAGAGGAGATCTCCAGATCCACACCACGCTTTCCTTCAGCCAGTTTAGTAGAGAACCTTGTGTCTGATTCAAGAGTCTCTGCTGCTCTTGTGATGCCTAACCCTGAGATGTACAGGAGGAATTCTGGTTGTTTTCCTGGATATTGTCGATACCAGAACAAATTATCAGTAGTTGCTACAGAGTAATTGTATGACAGAGTAACAGTGCTGCCTTCTAAACTGGACTCTTCAGTCTTGACTGGAGTGAGTTCTTCACAGCTGACACCTACATGGAAATAATTTCATAGAGAAGTTAGTGAATAATTACGTTTTTCATGAGACTTTTAGAGCTAGTTCTGGGCTTCAATAGAAGCCGTTATAATATTCCCAGTTATTAATGTAATTGTCCATTGGACTGAACAGTAGAATAACAATTCACTAAATAACTTACCAATGAATATACTGAGGAACAGTATCGAGCACACTGACACTGATGGCAGCATCTTCGAAGAAAAACACCAATAATCCTAAAACTGAAGGCTGCTGTATTTCTGATCCTGACAGCCTCACCTCTCCCTGCTGTACAGGAAGTACCTCCTCTTATTATATGTAGTGACATCACTGATCTCAGCAGGGTGGAGTTATGGGTCATCATCAGGTTTTCTACACTGAATTTCCTTCCATCCACACTGCCTGGGTGCAAATTATTGCATGCTGAAGTAAAAGTGCAAGCATGCCTAGATTGAAAAAAAATAGCATCATTAAGTTTTCAACAAAATATTCACCAGTAGTAAAAGTTAAGAAATGTCAAGTTGAGCACCACTGAGGCATCTTGTCTCCTTTCATCAGGGACAACAGACAGTTAAAGGTGCAGTAGGACACTTTGTACTTTGGTGACCCCAAGTGGCAGCAGGTGTTAACTGAATTTAACTTGGGTAAATGGGGAGAATCTACTGCATATAATTTAGAGAGGATGGGACACAGTTGTTTTCTTTTTTTTTGGTTTTTGGTTTTTGTTAATTATTATGCACCAGTAATAAACTGAAAAAGGAGTTGAGATCACTGCTTTAGCCCTAATATAGAAAAATATCCAAAATTGTTGGGCTATTGAACACCAATATCTCTCTGAGTCCCTTTCTCTTATGGTTTCCATTGCCAATGTACAGATGTGTTATCTTCTGCTCCTGGCTGTCAGGTTTTTGTACAGTGACTCTGGGTTTCCTGTCACTGTGGGCTTCACAGCACAGTAGTACAGAGCAGAGTCTGTCACTGCAGCAGAGGAGATCTCCAGATCCATTTGGGTGTTATCCTTATTCACTTTAATAGACAGTCTAGAGGTTAGATCTGCTCTGTTCAATACTGAACCTGTTGCTGAGTGATAGATGAGGAACTGTGGTGGTTTTCCTGGGTCTTGGCGATACCAGAAGAAAGTTTCACCAGTTGAAGGTTTGTCGTTTTTGTATGACAGAGTAACAGCGCTGCCTTCTAAGCTGTACTCTTCATTCTTGACTGGACTGAGGTCCGCACAGGTTACACCTACATAAAAATAATTTAACACAAATATTTCTGAATGAATTAACATTTCCATGACACATATATAGTTTGTTCTGTGTGGCAAAAAAATCTCAATGCAAAATGGTCATCCAAAAAACAATGTCATAATCTATTGGAGTGAAATCTAAAAGAATCAGTCACAGTAACTTACTGGTAAATATGCTGAGGAAGAGCAGTGAGTACGCTGACAGCAGCATCTTGGAAGAAAAACACACCAATAATCCTAAAACTGAACTATGTGAGGTCTGCTGTATTTCTGATCAGCCGTACAGGAAGTCCATCCTCTTTTCTTAAAGTCACAATAGCTGAATCTCCTTCCAGGAGTGTGTAAACTGTCACTCCACTGTAAGAGGCAGCTGCTGTATATCTGTCATGTGGAGTGATACTCGCATGGAGCGGAAGTGAACAAGGAGGAGGAGTGAACTGCTTTAGAAACCATGAATGGAACAGCATCACACCCGCTCCACTTCTGTTAGGAGGACACTGTTGTTCTTGTAGTGGTGTTGGTCTTCTCAAATTCACAGGCACTCTTTGGTATGAACTCCACTCCCTGGAAAAAAATTAAAAGGGGATGTTTCTCTGTATTCTCTGTATTTTCTCTGAGTTATAGTTCTGACAGTGAAGCTGCAGTCATCATGTAACTTCATTTATTAGTCATGGCAGAGAGAAATAAGATTAGTCTATTTCTAGCATAGAGAGAAACACATACAATACAATTTAGTATTCTCATCATTACAAGGTATTAGAAGACAATATGAGGTCTGCTACTACATCTCATCCACAACGGCAATAACTAACAGAGTGGAGATAAAGGATATTGTTGTCAATTACCTCTGTCTCAAAAGTCAATAATATTCGATAACATTGTGAAGTTTAAGTGTAAAAATGTAAGTCTATTTTGTGAAAGATCAAATAATTAAGCTTTTTTTTCAGTGAAACATGTAAACATGCTGATCTGATAATTCCACTTGATGGCACTGTTGGTATTAAAATGAAGAACTGAAGTGTCTAAATAATCTGTCAGGAGATGTCAGGTTTTTGTACAGTGACTCTGGGTTTCCTGTCACTGTGGGCTTCACAGCACAGTAGTACAGAGCAGAGTCTGTCACTGCAGCAGAGGAGATCTCCAGATCCACACCACGCTTTCCTTCAGCCAGTTTAGTAGAGAACCTTGTGTCTGATTCAAGAGACTCTGCTGCTCTTGTGCTGCCAAACCCTGAGATGTACAGGAGGAATTCTGGTTGTTTTCCTGGATATTGTCGATACCAGAACAAATTATCACCAGTTGCTACAGAGTATTTGTATGACAAAGTAACAGTGCTGCCTTCTAAACTGTACTCTTCATTCTTGACTGGAGTGAGTTCTTCACAGCTGACACCTACATGGAAATAATTTCATACAGAAGTTAGTGGTTAATTAAGGTTTTCCCAAGACTTTTAGAGCTTGTTCTGGGCTTCAATAGAAACTGTTATAATATTCCCAGGTATTAATGTAATTGTCCATTGGACTGAACAGTAGAATAACAATTCACTATATAACTTACCTATGAATATACTGAGGAACAGTATTGAGCACACTGACACTGACAGCAACATCTTAGAAGAAAAACACACAAATAATCCTAAAACTGAAGTCTGCTGTATTTCTGATCCTGACAGCCTCACCTCTCCCTGCTGTACAGGAAGTACCTCCTCTTATTATATGCAGTGACATCACTGATCTCAGCAGGGTGGGGTTATGGGTCATCATCAGGTTTTTTTTACACTGAATTCCCTTCCATCCACTCTGCCTGAATGCAAATTATTGTGTGCTGAAGTAGACTGAGAAGTTTTCAACAAAATATTCACCAGTAGTAAAAGTTAAGAAATCTTAAGTTGAGCACCACTGAGGTATTTTGTCTCCTTTCATCAGGGACAAAAGACAGTTAAAGGTGCAATAGGACACTTTGTACTTTGGCGACCCCAAGTGGCAGCAGGAGTTAACTGACTGAATCTAATTTGGGAAAACAGGGAGAATCTGCTGCATCTAATTTAGAGAGGATGGATGTTGGAGAAATGTCTGGAGTCAGAGGTTCATCTTACTTGAATTAATATTTATTGAAAGGAGATTCTTGCAAGAGGAAGAGATGCACACAGCAGTAGGCTACATACACTTCTTCAAAGAGAAAGAGATTGAACCAGTCCTTTATGTATCTTCCAAGGATGTACAGAATGTGCTGACATTAAAACAGGTCACCAAAGAAGATTATAAGCAAGACATGTTATGTCTTAAGTTACAGCTTCCACTGACATCTTGGAGACATCCAGGAGCCACTCTGACAACAAGACCTCTGGCATAGTAAGTTATGGCACAAGGGTTACAGTAAGGTGACCATCTTGAGTTTTCTTCCACAGTTCCCCCCTTGTTGATTATGAAATCAAGAACACAAAATCAACTACATTGTTGTTTTTTATGGTTTTTTTTTTAAATAATTATTATGCATGCAGTAATGAACTGAAAAAGGAGTTGAGATCACTGCTTTAGAAGTAATATAGAAAATTGTCCAAAAAGGTTGGGTTTATCTGCACCAATGTCTCTCTGAGTCTCTTTCTCTTATGGTTTCCATTGCCAATGTACAGATGTGTTATCTTCTACTGCTGGCTGTCAGGTTTTTGTACAGTGACTCTGGGTTTCCTGTCACTGTGGGCTGCACAGCACAGTAGTACAGAGCAGAGTCTGTCACTGCAGCAGAGGGGATCTTCAGATCCATTTGAGTTTTATCTTCAGTCACATTAACAGTCAGTCCAGACTTTGGATCTGCTCTGTTCGATACTGAACCTGTTGCGGAGTGAGAGATGAGGAACTGTGGTGGTTTTCCTGGGTCTTGGCGATACCAGTAGAAGAAATCACCAGCTGAAGGTTTGTTGTTTTTGTATGACAGAGTAACAGCGCTGCCTTCTAAGCTGTACTCTTCATTCTTGACTGGACTGAGGTCCGCGCAGGTTACACCTACATAAAAATAATTTAACACAAATATTTTTGAATAAATTAACATTTCCCGTGACATCTAATTTGTTCTGTGTGGCAAAAAAATCTCAATGCAAAATGGTCATCCAAAAAACAATGTCATAATCTATTGGACTGAAATCTAAAGAATCAGCCACAGTAACTTACTGGTGAATATGCTGAGGAAGAGCAGTGAGTACACTGACAGCAGCATCTTGGAAGAAAAACACACCAATAATCCTAAAACTGAACTATGTGAGGTCTGCTGTATTTCTGATCAGCCGTACAGGAAGTCCATCCTCTTTTCTTAAAGTCACAACAGCTGAATCTCCTTCCAGGAGTGTGTAAACTGTCACTCCACTGTAAGAGGCAGCTGCTGTATATCTGTCATGTGGAGTGATACTCGCATGGAGCGGAAGTGAACAAGGAGGAGGAGTGAACTGCTATAGAAACCATGAATGGAACAGCATCACACCCGCTCCACTTCTGTTAGAAGGACACTGTTGTGGTGTTGGTCTTCTCAAATTTACAGGCACTCTTTGGTATGAACTCCACTCCCTAAAAAAAATAAAATGCGGATGTTTCTCTGTATTCTCTGTATTTTCTCTGAGTTATAGTTCTGACAGTGAAGCTGCAGTCATCATGTCACTACATTTATTAGTCATGGCAGATAGAAATAAGATTTGTCTATTTCTAGCATAGAGAGAAACACATACAATACAATTTAGTATTCACATTGTTACAAGGTATTAGAGGACAATATGAGGTCCGCTACTACATCTCATCCACAACGGCAATAACTAACAGAGTGGAGATAAAGGATACTGTTGTCAATTACATCTATATCAAAAGTCAATTTTAATCGATTTAATTGATTTTTATCTCATCTATGTCTTGTCCTATTTATTTAAAACTTTTAACTTGTTTGTAACTCGACATCATTTTAAATGAGGGCAACCTCAATGGTTATTCGAGTTTAAATAATGGTTTTAAATGAAATGAAATACCTCATGTACATCGTTAACATCCCACAACACCTCACACTCTGCCGAGTTTAAGTGTTACATGCTACAACAAACACGCTTCCTCCTTCTTTCTTTGAACTTTTTTCTACTGCTTTTGTTATTAGTGCAAAGAAACTAGACTGTAGTATAATATACCATTGGAATTGAATTGTGTTTGCCTCCCTCTAGTGGAGGTTGTGCACTATTGTGTTGTTCTAGTATTCTGGATGTCTGCACTAAAGGTTTTTGTACTGAGTTTTGGTGTTTCCTGTCACTGTGGGCTGCAGAGCACAGTAGTACACAGCAGAGTCAGACGGCTGCAGCTTCTGGATCGTCAGAGGAACTGATCTTAAGGTGGTATCCAGCATGACCTGAAATCTCTGCTTTAACCCATCCACTCTGTTCTCGTAGCCAAGCGTATAGCGGCTAAGGATGAATTTGGGAATGTCGTTTACATCCTGCTTGTACCAGTAGAGATATGCAGTTCTTTGACTGGTGTTATATTCACAGCCAAGTGTTACTGCCTCTCCTTCAGTAGCAGTCACATCTCCTTTTGGTTGTAGCACGTTGTCTTTTTGTGCTCTGCATTCTGTAGAACAACAGCAAACAGTATCAATGTAATGTTAACGAATCCATATGCAAAATGTTGGATTAATATCAAGGGAACAGAGTTCAATCATACCAAAGCACAAAGCAAACAGCAACACTGAAATGAGCAGAGACATCATAGCTGCACTCTTCAGTAACTATGAGATACAGCAACTAGAGAGCAGGCTCTGAGTCCCACTGTTTTGTCTTCATCTTAAAAACTAAGTTGGTAGATTTGAAGGAGGAGCTTGTTCAGAGTGACAGGGCTCATTCACAACCCTGTGTTATTATTCCAATTACCAATTGTATACAATACACACTTTTGTACCACTTTCCCTTCATGTGTGAACGTCTTTTCAATTATTTGTTGGTTGTTTATTTTTCTTGACTGGCATGAACTTATAAATGAACTGCAAAGTGTCAGTAAAGGACTGTCCCAGGGTTTTTTAATTGGTTCCATCTTATTTACTATATTACTAACTGGAAAATGTGTTAAATGCTTTCTGTATCTTTAGATTTTGCTATTATTATGCATTACATATTCCCTTGACTATCAGTCAGCAATGCATAATTATCAATAAAACTGTCTAGCCTGTCAATTGAGAGCTTTTCCAACACTTTGGAGAACTGGGAAATAACTGGGATGACACTGGCCTGCAATTACTGAAAATATGTTTATCCCAAGTCTAAATAATGGTATGACTAATATTCATCTGTATGTTGATGATACCATAATTTCCCCTTGTGTCTCAAACCTTGTTAAAGCCTTAGAGAACCTCTAAAATGCCTTCAACACTGTACATGCTACTTTATGGCAATTTACAGTTTCCTAAGTGATGACAAAAGAAGTAATAATGGTTACCAACTTGAAGAGAAGGCCTCAAAATGATTGAATTGATGATATCAAACTAGAAATTTAAACCACCGAATGGTAACAAAGGGAAAACCGCTGCAGTGATCTCTGTAAGTCTCCGTGTACAAGTAAATAAAAAATTGACTATCAAACTCCAGGTTTCTACATTGAAAATCATTGTAGCTCTCAGCCCAGCAGCAAGTGTGAACAGGAATGAGTTTCCTCTGAAGGATTCACACAAAAGCTCCTCCTCTTGACATATTTTGAATCATCATTCTGTTTTTTGTTTTTTTATTGGTGAAATAGCATTACAAAACAAAAACAAAGAGTGACATAGAAGATAAACAAGATAGACATAATGGACAGACATACAGACAATATCATAAAGTAGTTACGATGATGTATGTGATGATATGATAAGAGTCCGGGAGCAGAGATTCCAGGTTGGCATGTGAAGCAGGGAGTGTGGTATGTGTGGCGGAGAGAAAGAAACAGACAGTGTTAATGTTGTAGTGAAATAAATATATGATGAACAGTAATATCATTATAATAACAATAATAAAATAATATGATAATAATAATATCATACTATCACTATCATCATTATATATAATATAATATAATATAATGACCATTATAATAATTAACATTACATTGATACAGCAATGAGGAGAGAGGCCAGACCGGGGCACTAGAAAAGGCTTTTTTCTTTTTTCCTTCTTTCTTCCCTTTTGTTAGTTTAGTTTATTTTTTTTGTTTTAGGCTTCCTTTGAGCCAAGCCCAGGCCCGGAGGAGGGCACTGGCCCATTGCAGGTTTTGTGCCTTGTCCTGCCTTGGACCACTCCCAGACCATTTGGTGGGAGTCTGTCCGCTGAGGAGTGACATTCTTTGTTTTCTTTGATTGTTTATTTGTTTGTGTTTTTTTTTTTTTTTTTTCCCTTAAGAGGGAAGGAGGTAGGCCCCGCGCTGCCAGAGGGCCCGGGCGGGGAGCCACGCCCCCCCCCCCAGCCAACCCAGTCCGGCCCCACACCCCATCGCTATCGTTTGAGAGTAATAATGTCATTATCACAATTGCAGCAACTGAAGATATATATATATATATATATATATATATAAAAAGTAATAACAATTCTATAAATCAGTAAGTAGTATGTATGTGTAAAAGAAGAGAAAAGAAAAAGAAAAGATAGAAAGAAAAAAACAACATTATCAACAACACTATCTTAATGTAAAGAATGAGTAATAAAACAATTCTCTGGTGTGATGGTGTCTTCAACACTTTGACCTGTAATGAAAAGTTTGAGTGAATGGAACTGGATCCAAAAGTCCTTTGAGAGTTACATCAACTAATTCTGTCTGGCAAACAAATATTCTTACCCCATAATATGCAGAATAAAATAATTGAAGAGAATCATCATAGCTACAGTACAATATGAGTAGAGCAGGAATGATTTTCCTCTGAAGGATTCACACAAAAGTCTCATCATCATCTGTTCTAATGTGTAACTATGCTCCTCCTCTTCACACATTTTGAATCATTATGAGTCCATCGGTAAATGGTGTCAATGTCCACAAGAATCCACTAGGAGGCGCCACAGTCAAATGAAAAGTTAACTGTAGTGTCTATAACTTCTGCCAGGGGTTTTTGTACAGTGACTCTAGGTTTCCTGTCACTGTGGGCTGCACAGCACAGTAGTACAGAGCAGAGTCTGTCACTGCAGCAGAGGAGATCTCCAGATGAAACTGTTCTCTGTCTTGTTTAAAGGTAAATCCAGTTTTGCCGATGTAGCTTGAAATAAGAAACTGTGGAGCTGAACTGGGGAACTGGAGATACCAGAAGAAGAGGTTTGCTGAAGAGTAGTTACAGGAGAGAGTTACTGTGTCTCCTTCTAGAGCCTGAACTCTGTCTTGGATTGACTGGATGGTTTGCTGATAACTGGAACCTGCAGATGTGAAAAATTGGAGGAATTATGTGTTTTATAATTTTGAAAAATAGAAAATACAAATCTGAATCATTTTATTCAATAAGATAAATAAATTTACAAGAATTTGTCTTGGTTAAAACTGGTATACAGCCTGATCAAAGTATGACTTACCAGCAAACACACCAAATAAAATAACAGACAGGATGAACTGCATAGCTGATGTTGGATGTCAAGCATATACTGCAGCAACAAGAAACTAATCTATCAGCAGTTGTTTTTACAGATCATTTCTGTTCTCCTACCTGTCAGGCTCCGCCTCCTGGTAAAATGGTAACAAAGACTGGAAAAGCTAGAATATCACCATATAACTGAGTTAGCAAGTCAGATCTCTTATGAAATCAGAGTAACTTTATTTTCCAGTTACAATAAATGTACAGGAAATTGTCCAGGGGAAATACTCGTTTAGTTTAGTAACTCAAAACTCAAACAGTAATAAAACCACTATTTCCCTACCTGCACATATTAAATGTGGTATCTGTTTGATTTCGGAACAGGAAGAGGTTTGCCAAGCTCTAAATAGGCACTTTGCTGATGCTGGGCATTTATTTGAGAAGGATTACACAGGGCCCCCTCTCATTAATATTAATAACGATTGTTTATGTACCATGAACCATGTCTCTCAGTTTAACTTTCAGCCGTTCTCTCCTAGTGATGCATTTGAAGCATTACAAGCCATTGACACCAGGAGTTCAACAGGAGAGGATAAATTGGATCCTTTTTTTCTAAGAGTGTCCGCTCCACTTATTACAGAGCAATTAACACATATATTTAATCTTTCTATCACAACAGGAATATTTCCTAGTGTTTGGAAATCAGCCCATGTAACTCCATTACATAAAGGAGGTGATAGAAATGATCTAGATAATTACAGTCCAATCTCCAAATTATCTTGTCTAGCAAAAATCCTGGAATCTTTGGTAAATAACCAACTCAAGGCATTTCTTTCAAGTCACTCTGTATTAAGTACGCACCAATCTGGATTTAGAGCTAACCACAGCACTATCTCAGCTATTACATTAGTTACAAATAATATAGTTTCCGCTGTAGACAATAAGAAACATTGCGCTGCCCTTTTTATAGATCTGTCAAAAGCATTTGATACAGTTGATCATCCTTTGCTCTTACAAAGGTTATGCAGTATTGGCTTTGATGGAAAGGCTTGTGATTGGTTTCGGAGTTATTTGTTTGAGAGACTTCAGTGTGTAAAGTCGGGAAGTGTCCAGTCTGAGTTCTTGCCAGTAACAAAAGGTGTTCCGCAAGGTTCAATTTTGGGTCCTGTCCTCTTCACCATTTATATAAATGATATTGTCTCTTCATTGAGTGGCTGTCAAGTCCATCTTTATGCTGATGACACCATTGTATATTGTATTGCTGATTCTGTACAACTAGCCATTGAGAACCTGCAACTTTCCTTTAATGCTCTACAAGATGCTCTTATCAATCTTAAACTGGTACTTAATGCAAATAAAACAAAATTCATGCTGTTTACTACAGCCAGAAATATTGATCACAATTGTATGCATATATCCACTGCGAATGGATCTAACATTGAGAGAGTTACTGAATATAAATATCTTGGCATCTGGCTTGATGAGAAATTTACTTTTAAATACCATATAGACAATCTTGTCAGCAAACTGCGTCAAAAAATTGGCTTCTTTTACAGAAACAGAACCAGCTTCCCTATGATTAGCAGAAAGAGGATTGTTGAGGCAGTCCTCCTATCAGTGTTGGATTATGGGGATGTAATTTACAGAAATGCTGCTCTTTCCACTCTTAAACCCCTAGACACGGTTTATCATTCTGCCCCCAGATTTATTACTGGTGATAGCTATGGTACTCACCATTGTATTCTGTATAATAAGGTGGGTTGGTCTTCTCTGGCAGAGAGGCGTAATAAACATTGGTATTTGTTTATATATAAAGCCCTCGTTGGAAAGCTACCACCTTACATTTCAATGATGCTGGACTAGAACCTTGGACCCTATCAAACTCGTTCAAATGACTTGCTTATGCTTAAGGTCCCCCAAGCACGGTCTAAATTTGGACAATCAGCCTTTTATTTTAGTGCTCCTAATTCTTGGAATGATCTTCAACACACACTAAAAATCAATACTCTATTAACCTATGGACAATTTAAAACCATGATCACAAACCTCCCTGCCTCAATGTGTAACTGTTTTAATTGATTTTCTTTATTCTCATCTATGTCTTGTCCTATTTATTTAAAACTTTGAACTTGTTTGTAACTCGACATCATTGTAAATGAGGGCAACCTCAATGGTTATTCGAGTTTAAATAAAGGTTTGAAATGAGTTTCATCTACTGAGTTATTTTCTTAGGGTTTTGCGTTTGTACCATCATAAAGTTGATTTGTCATTTATTTGGATTTCCTGCACATGTGAATCCTCCCACAGTGTTTCATTAGCAGGTGTAACCACAGTGGCTCTGATAAACCATGAATAACAGAATCCATCTGATATGAAGTTGTGGTTTGAATACCACTTCCCTCCTCTTTGAAGAATAGTGAGATATCTGTGTTCAGGTTTTTGTACAGCCTCTTCTAGACTTTCTATCACTGTGTTTCTAGAGCACAGTAGTAGAGAGCTGTGTCTGCCAGGGTGAGGCGTGTTATGGTGAGTTCAGTTGATGTTCTGGACGTTGTGGATCGATAACGATTATCAGGGATATATTCAGTACTGACCCCTTTTGCTCGTTTCCAGAGTATAAACTGAGGAGCCTGGTTAGATTGATGTCTGTACCAGTAAAGGTAAATACGCTCACTGTCTGTATCATAGGAGCAGCTCAGTGTCACAGATTCTCCCTCTCTTCCACTGACTTCATCTTCTACAGGAGAGATGTTGTCTCCAGCTATTTGTCCTGGAAAAAGAAAAGAAAATGAATCCATTAGACTAACATTGTCCATGAGGCTTAGAGGAGAAGACAGTGGAAAATGTCAACTGTACAGTGTTACTCTATGGCCAGCAACACCTGAACTATTCAGATTGTTTACTGACCTACTATATTCATATAAATTTGCATTAAAAAAGAATATGATGTGTTTTCTATCATACCAAAGATAAGTGCAGCAAGAATAATCCACAGCCAATGTTCCATCTCTACAACAAGGTTTAAAGCAACAGGAGAAACTAACTGATGTTCAACATTCAGTCTGAGAGTTGTTCTCTTCATGGCAGCAGTTATTAATGACAGAATGGTCAAACACAGTGCAGCAGCAGTGCAACGCCTACTTGATAATGTCGCCCTCTAGTGGAAGTTAAAAGTTCAATTCAACAACGTGGGAAAAAGGCTTCCAGCAGCTTGTCAGTATGTCAGCTTCTGTTTTTGTACAGTGACTCTGGGTTTCCTGTCACTGTGGGCTTCACAGCACAGTAGTACAGAGCAGAGTCTGTCACTGCAGCAGAGGAGATCTCCAAATGAAACTCTTTCCTTTCTTTCTCATGTTTAAAAGACAACCCTGGTATTTTCTGTTGTCAGTCTCCAGAAGAATCCAGTAGTAGGCGCCACAGTCAAAGGAAAAGCTGAACTGTAGCGTCTATAAGTTTATTAAAAAAGAATATGATGTGTTTGTACAGTGACTCTGGGTTTCCTGTCACTGTGGGCCTCAAAGCACAGTAGTACAGAGCAGAGTCTGACAGCTGCAGCTTCTGGATCCTCAGAGGAACTGATTTCTTGTTGATTTTAGCATCAAATCTCTCTTTCTGGAACTCTGCAGCATTATCTCCTGATCCAATGGTTTCACGCCGCAGCATATACTTGTGAAAGCCATTTACTTCTTGTTTGTACCAGAACAAATAGTAATTTACACTAGTTGTCTCAAATGTACAACCAAGTGTAACTGTCTCTCCTTCAGTAGCAATGACATCTCCTGTTGGCTGGGTCACGCTGTCTTCTCCTTTACACTGGAAGAATAGAACATGCAGAAGAAGAAATGAATAAATAATGATAAATGACTGAAGGAGAACAAATCAGTAGCTTTAAAGAGTTACCTAGCCAGAGAGTAAGAATCAGGATGTTTCTCAGCCAGTGTTTCATGTCTGCAGTGAGAGGGGAGGAGAGAGAGGAAGAACATTGATACTCTGATGGATCTGGGCCTTGTGTTTACTGTTGGTCCCTCCCCTTCAAGTGACATTGGTGTCATGGATATTTTCAAAGTTCTCCAAAGGTTTTTGTACAGTGACTCTGTGTTTCCTGTCACTGTGGGCTGCACAGCACAGTAGTACAGAGCAGAGTCTGTCACTGCAGCAGAGGAGATCTCCAGATTAAACTCTTTTCTTTCTTTCTCATGTTTTAAAGTCAATCCAGGTTTGTTGCTGAAGTCTTTGATAAGAAACTGTGGGGCTGAACTGGGGAACTGACGATACCAGAAGAAATAAGTTGCTGAAGAGTAGTTACAGGAGAGAGTTACTGTGTCTCCTTCTAGAGCCTGAACTCTGTCTTGGATTGACTGGATGGTTTGCTGATAACTGGAACCTGCAGATGTGAAAAATTGAATGCTAAGTTTGTTGTTTGTCATGTTGAAAATATGATTCAGAATCACTATATTTAGCAAGAACATTTTCTTAGTCTTAGTCAAAATTAATATACATACTAAATAAAGCATTACTTACCAGCAAAAACACCAAATAAAATAACAGACAGGATGAACTGCATAGCTGATGTTGGACCTCAAGCATATACTGCAGCAACAAGAAACTAATCTATCAGCAGATGTTCTTACAGATCATTTCTGTTCTCCTGCCTGTCAGGCTCCGCCTCCTGGTAAAATGGTAACAAGGACTGGAAAATCTCAACATATAGTTTACTGACTCTGTAGATTTAAATCATTAATCCACAACTGTAGGTTTAACAAGAAAAAAGGAATAGAGTCAAAGAAGTCTGGAGTGTACGGTCCTAAAATCTCCAGCAAATACTATAAAATGACTATGATTTGATAATAACTTTTCATACAGAGCACTTACAAAGTAGAGTTGAAAAGTTTTTTACTAGAGAAATAAACCTGAAAAACTCAAATGTGAGCAATAAATAAGAATAACTTAATAAAAAGCAAATGCACAAAACCAAATTCAAATCATTGTTCAAGTGAAACAAGCCTGAAAGTGTGTTTTTCAAGTATTTTAAAGGAAAACATTGAGTTGGCCAGTCTGATCTCTTATGAAATCAGAATAACTTTATTTACTATTTAAAATACACTATGTTCTGCTGCTCTGTAATCTGGACATTAACAACAAATACAGCTTTATCAGTTGGTGAACCTAAAGGAAGAGAAAGTCTGTGTTTATATACCATGTTATATAATTCTTAAGGAATTAATAATTTTCAAAAGCCACTTTGTCTTAACGCACTGTCTAACATACCTGTAAGTATGGTCAGAAACAGTTATGAAAATATGCAGTAGTACAGTGACACCATCCTAAATAAAGGTAACGGTTATGTTTGGTGTTTTGAAACCTGATAAATGTGGAAGTTCCTTTCTCCTCTATAGTTAACTGACAGTTTTGCTCCTCCCTGAATCTCTCCCTCCCCTCGTAGAACTGTATTTTCACTTCTCTGAGTTACAATTCTTATACCTGAAGCTCTAGAAATGACAGTGATGCTGCAGTCATCATCTTGTATAAGTTAATTTATTATTAACTGTAGAAATAAGATAAGTGTTTTTCTAGCATAGAGACACGCATACAATACAATTCAGTATTCAAATTGTTACAAGGTATCAGAAGATAATATGAGGTCACATCTCATCTCATACCAAACAGCAGTAACAAAAATAGTGGAAATAAAGGACCTTCTATAATGATAATTTTTATGTTCAGTGGAACATGTCAATGTGCTGATCTGATAACTCCACTTGATGGCACTGTTGGTATGAAAATGAGTGTCTAAATAATCTATCAGGAGATGTCAGGTTTTTGTACAGTGACTCTGGGTTTCCTGTCACTGTGGGCTGCACAGCACAGTAGTACAGAGCAGAGTCTGTCACTGCAGCAGAGGAGATCTCCAGATGAAACTCTTTGCTCTGTCTTTCATGCTTTACAGAGAGATGTGGTTTGTTCTCAGAGTAATCTGCGATTACAAACTGAGGAGCTGATCTGGGATCCTGCCGGTACCAGTAGAGGCTGTTGGCTGAGCTGGAGTAGTTACAGGAGAGAGTAACTCTGTCTCCTTCCAAAGCCAGCATTGTATCTTTAAATGGTTTAATTAAATCCTCAGAGGATCCTGGAAAGAGAAATGACATAATACACCATGAAACTGACTTTTTTAAAATGCCGAAAGTTCAGTTATTACATCTTGTGCAGTTAGACGAAGCTCTTGACCAAAGTGGTTTACAGTAATTTAAACTGTAGAAAAAGCCTATAATTATTTTACTTGAAGTGAGAAGTTCAAGTGAATTAGCATATCATTTCTTAAATATTGTTTTTCTAAATCAATTCTCTAGTTACAGAACACTTACCAGCATGAAATGTAAATATAATCAGCCAGATTAAATGGAGTAACATTGTCACTGAAGTGTACTGAATAACCAAGTTAAGCACTACAGCAGCTCTTCTGTTCCGAATGAAACCTTTCATATTCAGTTCTCTGGCTCCTCCTCTTGGATCTGGGCCTTCACGTCATTGGCTTTTCCTCTTTATCATTTGTTGAGGAACTCTTACCATTTAGATCACATTTACATTTCAGGTATTTAGCTGACACTCTTATCCAGAATGACTCACAATGAGGGGTTTGTACCTGTGCCTTTCAGTTATGGGACAGTCTCTCTAACCACTAGACAACCTTGTCATAATTATTAAATCATTGATTATTGTCCCAATATTTCTTGCTTCTTTTTGACATGATGATAAACAAGAGTTCATTAAAATGCTGCCTTGATATGAAAGAGAATATACTCATTTGTGTATCCAGACATTTCACATGTTCAGATTTGGGTATCTGGCCAAATTGTTTTGATATGATTGAGGGCAACATTATGACCAAAAACTAAAAATGTGAAAAATATATTTAGATAAAAACAGAATAACATAGTAAAAGGTAAATGTACAAAACAAAACAAAATTCAAAACATTGTTCAACTGAAACAAGTGTGAAAGTGTGTTTTTAAAGTAAAGTATTTTAAAGGAAAACATTGAGTTGGCTGGTCTGATCTTCTACGAAATCAGAGCAACTTTATTGAGATTTAGATTTATTTAAATGTACACTAAATGGTCCAGATGAAATGCTGTATTACTTTTTTTAACTCACTGTTTTCTTAGGATTTTGTATTTGTACCATCATAAAGTTGATTTGTCATATATTTGGATTTCCTGCACATGTGAATCCTCCCACAGTGTTTCATTAGCAGGTGTAACCACAGTGGCTCTGATAAACCATGAATAACAGAATCCATCTGATATGAAGTTGTGGTTTGAATACCACTTCCCTCCTCTTTGAAGAATAGTGAGATATCTGTGTTCAGGTTTGTGTACAGCCTCTTCTAGACTTTCTATCACTGTGTTTCTAGAGCACAGTAGTAGAGAGCTGTGTCTGCCAGGGTGAGGCCTGTTATGGTGAGTTCAGTTGATGTGCTGGATGTTGTGGATTGATAACGATTATCAGGAATATGTTGACGACTGCTCCGTGACCTGGCTCCTTTCCAGAGAATAAACTTTGGAGCCTGGTTAGATTGATGTCTGTACCAGTGAAGGTCAACATACTCATCAGTTGTATCATAGGAGCAGCTCAGTCTCACAGATTCTCCCTCTCTTCCACTGACTTCATCTTCTACAGGAGAGATGTTGTCTCCAGCTGTTAGGCCTGGAAAAAGAAGAGAAAATTAATCCATTAGACTAACATTGTCCATGAGGCTTAGAGGAGAATACAGTGGAAAATGTCAACTGTACAGTGTTACTCTATGGCAAGCAACGCCTGAAATATTCAGATTGTTTACTGACCTATCTATATTCATATATGTGGAAAAAAACATTATGAGATTTCTACCATACCAAAGATAAGTGCAGCAAGAATTATCCACAGCCAATGTTCCATCTCTACAACAAGGTTTAAAGCAACAGGAGAAACTAACTGATGTTCAACATTCAGTCTGAGAGTTGTTCTCTTCATGGCAGCAGTTATTAATGACAGAATGGTCAAACACAGTGCAGCAACAGTGCAACGCCTACTTGATAATGTCGCCCTCTAGTGGAGGTTAAAAGTTCAATTCAACAACGTGGGAAAAAGGCTTAAAGAGTTACCTAGCCAGAGAGTAAGAATCAGGATGTTTCTCAGCTAGTGTTTCATGTCTGCAGTGAGAGGGGAGGAGAGAGAGGAAGAACATTGATACTCTGATGGATCTGGGCCTTCACATCATTGGCTCTTCCTCTTTATCATTTGTTATTGAACTCTTAACATTTAAATCACATTCACATTTCAGGTATTTATTTTGTGCACAAAACATAAAAAAAAATGCATTTTGGAGGTAGGTTATATTTTCTGGTAAAGCAAAGTAGTAGCCTATCATACACAGCTGCTCATCTACATCTGCTGCTCATCTAAGACATTTTTTCACATTTTTAAAATGGTTAATGTAGCTTGGAATATTATGTTTTCTGGTCTGATATTTTCTCGTAAAGTTAAAAGAGTCCAGATAGACTGAAGACAACATAAAAATTGGATTCTGTCACTCTGTTGCCATTGGAACTGTTGTCCACAAGGGGGCGATGTGTTGTCACTGTTGTGTTGTCTGTGGTAGGAATGAATGGACTTCTGCTGTACTGTAACAGAATATTCAACTGTGAATGAGGTGTTACCCCACCTTGATAATGTTGACCTCTTTTGGCTGCTGGTAATTTTGAGTTTGGAACCAGAGAGAGGGCCACGATGAATGCTGTGAGAAATGATACTAAGCTTATAGATGATTTTATGACATAAAGGTAAAAGATGATGATGAGGATGGGAGTTTCTGTACAGTGACTCTGTGTTTCCTGTCACTGTGGGCTGCACAGCACAGTAGTACAGAGCAGAGTCTGTCACTGCAGCAGAGGTGATTTCCAAATGAAACTCTTTCCTTTCTTTCTCATGTTTGAAAGACAACCCTGGTATTTTCTGTTGTCAGTCTCCAGAAGAATCCAGTAGGAGGAGCCACAGTCAAAGGAAAAGCTGAACTGTAGTGTCTGTTAGTTATACCAGAGGTTGTCAGGTTTTTGTACAGTGACTCTGGGTTTCCTGTCACTGTGGGCTTCACAGCACAGTAGTACAGAGCAGAGTCTGTCACTGCAGCAGAGGAGATCTCCAGATCCACACCACGCTTTCCTTCAGCCAGTTTAGTAGAGAACCTGGTGTCTGATTTCAGAATCTCTGCTGTGCTTTTAATGCCTAGCCCTGAGATGGACAGGAGGAATTCTGGTGGGTTTCCTGGATATTGTCGATACCAGAAGAAATAATCATCACCAGCAGCAGTTTGTGAGTAATTGTATGACAGAGTAACAGTGCTGCCTTCTAAAATGTCCTCCTCATTCTTGACTGGAGTGAGTTTCTGACAGCTGACATCTAAAGAAAGAGATAACTTTGTTATTTCATGCTCCAAAGTATTTTAGCAATGAAACTCTTTTAAAATCAATTAGAAGTTTTTACTAAAGCATTATTTCACATACCTGTTAGCCTGGTCAGAAACAAAGGAAAAAACACACAAAAGTGCCATGACATCATCTTAAAGAGAGAAACTGTGTTTTGTGTATTAAACACCACTGAGTGAAATTCCTTTCTCTTCTGTACTTCATAGACAGTTTTGCTCCTCCCTCAGTCTGTCGCTCCCCTCAGCACTGGCAAATCAGTTTTTCACTGCTTTGGTTTGGCCTTTCATTACATAACACATTTTTGATTAATCAATTAATCTTATAGCTGAACAAGTTGAGCAATCAAACACATAACTGCTATAAATCATGATTATTTTCTAGACATTTCACATATTTAGGAAAGAATCAATTGATACGTAAAAAAACAATCAATGAGCACTAGAATGATCATTTAATTGTTTGTCACACAATTAGTCATTCAACCACTCAATACTCACACACATAACTAACACTGCTGCCAAGATAATAGGTCTCCCAGCCTCTCAAAGCTCAACTCTAAGGCCATCACACACATTGCAAATACAATAGCACAGGAAAAAAAAGAAAAAAAAAAGAAAAAGTGCCATGACATCATCTTAAAGAGAGAAACTGTGTTTTGTGTATTAAACACCACTGAGTGAAATTCCTTTCTCTTCTGTACTTCATTGACAGTTTTGCTCCTCCCTCAGTCTGTCGCTCCCCTCAGCACTGGCAAATCAGTTTTTCACTGCTTTGGTTTTGCCTTTCATTACATGAGATCTTTTTGATTAATTAATTCATCTTATAGCTGAACAAGTTGAGGAATCAAACACAGAACTGCTATAAATCATGATTATTTTCTAGACATTTCACATATTTAGGAAAGAGTCAATGGATAAGTAAAAAACAATGAATGAACACTAGAATGATCATTTAATTGTTTGTGACACTATTTGTCATTCAACCACTCAACTCAGTCAATCAATGAAGTTCTCCTCAGCACTTTCTCTATAACACTTAACTTGTTGCTCAAAAAATATAATAATGTGAAATATCTTTCTATTTCTTGTAGTTGTACCTGGATGTCAGGTTTTTGTACAGTGACTCTGGGTTTCCTGTCACTGTGGGCTGCACAGCACAGTAGTACAGAGCAGAGTCTGTCACTGCAGCAGAGGAGATCTCCAGATCCACACGACTCTGCTCTTTGACATGTTTGATGCTCAGTCCTGGTATGGGATTATTTAAGACTTCTGAGTAGTCCAGTATGAGGAACTGTGGAGCTGATCCAGGATACTGGCGGTACCATAACAGACTGTTAACTGTTGAGCTGTTGTATCTGCAGGAGAGCTTCACTTTACTGCCCTCAATAGCTTGTTCAACATCCTTCTCTGGTCTGATGCTGTCTTCAACACTTTGACCTGTAATGAAAAGTTTGAGTGAATTCAAGCCTGCTGGATCCAGGTATCATGTGAAATTGTCTTCAATTAATTCTCTATCCTGAATTATTCTTTGCATATTTCAATTTTCTAGCAAAATTTAAAAAATATCTGAGTGTGGTGACGATATCTGTTATAGAAAACAATTCTCCTTTGAATTGAGTTTTTTTGTAGTTTATGTGAGATATTTACCAACACATTTAATTCAAAATTCCAATCAAAATATTCCTGTACTGACATTTATAGAGTATATTCTTACCCCATAGCATGCTGATAAAAATGATTGAATAGAGAATCATCTTCTCTAAGTCAATGAACAGTGTTAAATGAGTAGAAAATGAACAGGAATGATTTTCCTCTGAAGGACTCACATGAAAGTTCTCTCCATCATATGGTCTAATGTCTACTATGCTCCTCCTTATTTGGTGTCCAGAAGAATCCAGTAGGAGGCGCCACAGTCAAATGAAAAGTGAACTGTAGTGTCTGTAACTTTTCCCAGAGGTTGTCAGGTTTTTGTACAGTGACTCTGGGTTTCCTGTCACTGTGGGCTTCACAGCACAGTAGTACAGAGCAGAGTCTGTCACTGCAGCAGAGGAGATCTCCAGATCCATTTGGGTTTTCTCCTTAGTCACTTGAACAGACAGTCCAGACTTTGGATCTGCTCTGTTCAATACTGAACCTGTTCCCAAATGATAGATGAGGAACTGTGGTGGTTTTCCTGGGTCTTGGCGATACCAGTAGAAATGATCACTACCGGTAGCAGTTTTGGAGTAATTGTATGACAGAGTAACAGTGCTGCCTTCTAAACTGTACTCTTCATTCTTGACTGGAGTGAGTTCTTCACAGCTGACACCTAAAGGAAGAAAAACTCTGTTACACCATGTTGAAAAAATCTTGTAGAATGAATAATGTTCAAACGACATTTGAATTCAAACATTTTCTTAATGCAACATACCTGTAAGAATGGTCAGAAACAGCAGACAAAATACACAGTCATACAGTGACACCATCCTAAATAAAGGTAATAGTAATAATTATGGTTTGTAGACTGTTGTACACTGATGAATATGGAAGTTCATTTATCTTCTATAGTTTAGCAACAGTTTTGCTCCTCCCTGAATCTCTCCCTCCACTCGTAGCACTGTATTTTTTGAGTTACAGTTCTGGTACATTAAGCTCTGGAAATGACTGCAATATTACAAGCATCATCCTATAGATAATTTATTACTCATGATACATATAAATAAGATCTATTTCCAACTAAACATATACACAGTTTAGTCTTGAATTTATTGTAAGGGTTCCTGTTGTCAACTACCAAATCTCATCCATAACGGCAGAAACAAAAATAGTGAAGATAAAGGAAACCTTTGCCAAGTGACTCAATCAGTGACATTGTGAAATGTGATTACATGTAGCTTACATACTGACTCATAGTACAAGGACAATAGCAGCTGACATTCTGTGCAGTACAAGATTTACAATAGACAGTTGAGTATATACAGTATATCAGTCTACAGATGTACATTCAGCATTCAGTCAACATGAGTGTTCAGGCAGAGGGACATCAGGTCTGGTTGTAGCTGTAGAGGGACATGGTGAGAGTCCAGCAGGGCACTGGACCAATGTATCATGACACAGATATACTGAGTAGGATAAACTGGATAACATATGAGAAATATGTACATTTATGATCATGTTTCCAGAAGCTATATTTTGCGTAGTGTACCAAGATCTGTGCAGACCAACTTGTGATATTTTTTAGTTCATTTTTTGGAGGAAATCAGAAACATTTCACTGGCTTATTTGATATATGACAATTTCTGACTGAGTATTCCTATTTTTGATAAAGCAGAACTTTTTGAGATTTGAAAAGCTAAAAAGCTATAAGAAAAGGACAGACATGAGTCAGAGTTAAATATATTTGTGAATTTGAATTAATTCACTAGTCAGAAGTTTTAAGGATTTTATTTACAGAAGGAAAATACACTTTTACTTTTGTCCACTCAGTGGTTTTCTCAGGGTGGTGTGGTTGCACCATCATACAGTTGATTTGTCATTTATTTGGATTTCCTGCACATGTGAATCCTCCCACAGTGTTTCATTAGCAGGTGTAACCACAGTGGCTCTAATAAACCATGAATAACAGAATCCATCTGATATGAAGTTGTGGTTTGAATACCACTTCCCTCCTCTTTGAAGAATAGTGAGATATCTGTGTTCAGGTTTTTGTACAGCCTCTTCTAGACTTTCTATCACTGTGTTTCTAGAGCACAGTAGTAGAGAGCTGTGTCTGCCAGGGTGAGGCGTGTTATGGTGAGTTCAGTTGATGTGCTAGACGTTGTGGATCGATAACGATTATCAGGGATATATTCATTCCCGCTCCATGACTTGGCTCCTTTCCAGAGAATAAACTTTGGAGCCTGGTTAGATTGATGTCTGTACCAGTAAAGGGAAACATACTCATAAGTTGTATCATAGGAGCAGCTCAGTGTCACAGATTCTCCCTCTCTTCCACTGACTTCATCTTCTACAGGAGTGATGTTGTCTCCAGCTATTAGTCCTGGAAAAAGTAGAGAAAATGAATCCATTAGACTAACATTGTCCATGAGGCTTAGACGAGGAGACAATGGAAAATGTCAACTGTACAGTGTTACTCTACGGCCAGCAACAGCTGAACTATTCCGATAGTTTACTGTCCTATGTATTTTCGTATGAATATGAATAAAAAAAACAAATTATGTCCTTTCTATCATACCAAAGATAAGTGCAGCAAGAATAATCCACAGCCAATGTTCCATCTCTACAACAAGGTTTAAAGCAACAGGAGAAACTAACTGATGTTCAACATTCAGTCTGAGAGTTGTTCTCTTCATGGCAGCAGTTATTAATGACAGAATGGTCAAACACAGTGCAGCAACAGTGCAACGCCTACTTGATAATGTCGCCCTCTAGTGGAGGTTAAAAGTTCAATTCAACAACGTGGGAAAAAGGCTTCCAGCAGCTTGTCAGTATGTCAGCTTCTGTTTTTGTACAGTGACTCTGGGTTTCCTGTCACTGTGGGCTGCACAGCACAGTAGTACAGAGCAGAGTCGGTCACTGCAGCAGAGGAGATCTCCAGATCCACTCGCTTGGCTGTTCTGTCATGAATCAAGTTGATCCCAGTTTTTTTCTCTCCATGCTCTATAATCAGGAGGTGAGGAGCTGATGCTGGATGCTGTTGGTACCACTGGAAAGTGTTTCCAGAGCTGTAGTTGCAGGACAAAGTGACAGGGTTTCCCTCCAAGACGACCACCTCACCTGTGTAGGGCCTGATTATGTCCTGAGAGCTGACAACTGGACCAAACAAACAGTATCACTTTACTTTACAAGGCTCCTCTTCCAGTGTTTCAACCTATGTATATAAAAAAGTATTGTAGATACAAATATTGTGTGATTAACCTAATGAAAATCTCAATGTATACAATATACTTATAAGGGTGTAAAAACATAACATGTACAAGATGTAGTACTTAATCTACAGATTAACACAGTAGAATTTTATCTTAAAGCCAAAAATTTACTTGTATTACATTTGCAGCAAAAAATGTTTATAAATCAACACTCTCACTTACCATTTATTGCTGTTAATGTCAAGATGAAATAAAGGAACATTGTTTTTCTCTGTTAATGATTATAATGTTAATGAGGAAGAGGATGAAGAGACAGTAAGAGGAAACAGACTGAAGTGTTTCATTCTCTTTCAGCAAGCTGTTTGTTTCCATGGTGACACCATGCTTTTTGCTCCTCCTCTGATCACCATCCACTCTTAAAAATACGTAATTTTCAACACATCTAGTTTTGACCAGCACATGTTTATGTCATGATGCATGTTCTGGTGGCCGGCTGTTCATGAACTCATTGAGGGTCTGTTTTTAATCCTTTCTTTTTTTATCCAGGGAACATTTTGAGCACCAGTGTTGTTTTTCTGACCCATCTTGCTTCACTTTTCCACAAATTCATATCTTGGAGCTTCTCTTACTTGAATTCAAAGGTAATTGGTCATGATTTGGTTGTTACATCCTTAGGCCCTTGTAACATATTGACACCCCAAACACACAGGCATATTCCTTTTGCAAGTAACTTTTCCATCTGACAACAGCAACAGAAAATACCTTGTCTATTTTACATTTTGTCTCTACTGTAAAATAATTATACCTAATAAACAGAAGAGTATATTTTCTCTGCACTGGTGATCATCATTGCACCTGTTGCTGATTAACTAATTAGATATCTAAGGCTGATGAGATAAAAAAAAAAAAAAGTTGTATTGCATTTGGACAACCAATGAGGAACACTGTCAACATGCATATAAATACCTTGTGTATCTTGTTATATTTCATCTGGGCCAAGGCTGACAATTTGTGTGAACAAGTTTCCAGCTTTAAGAATAAAACAGGAGAGAGCAGACACCCATGGCGTTTGCCTCTCAGCTCTATAGGTTAGAGGTGTCATACAGATTGCTATGTGATACTGTCTTATTCATGTAATCATACCTCATGCACATAGGTAACATCCCACAACCTCACACTCTGCAGAGTTTAATTTATATGCTACAACAAACACTGGTTCTCTTTCTGACTTAACTTTATTTTCTGATTTTTAGATTGTTTTTGTCATTAATGCTAAGAAATTCAAATCTATTATAAGATATCATTGAAATGTAATTGTGTTTACTTCCCTCTAGTGGATATTATGGACTATTGTGTTGTCTTTGCATATAGGAAAGAGGCAGTGAAGGTTTTTGTATTGAGTTTCGGTGTTTCCTGTCACTGTGGGCCTCAAAGCACAGTAGTACAGAGCAGAGTCTGACAGTTGCAGCTTCTGGATCCACAGAGGAACTGATGTCTTGTTGATTTTAGCATCAAATCTTTCTCTCTGGAACTCTGCAGCATTATTTTCTGTTCCAGAGGTGTAGCGCTGCAGCATATACTTGGGAAAACCATTTACTTCTTGTTTGTACCAGAACAAATAGGCATATGAGTCAGTTGTCTCAAAAGTACAATCAAGTGTAACTGTCTCTCCTTCAGTAGCAATGACATTTCCTCTTGGCTGGATCACACTGTCTTCTCCTTTACACTCTGGAAGAATAAAACATGCAGAAGAAGAAATGAATCAATGGAGACTGAATGGAGAATGACTAAAAGAGAACAAATCAGTAGGTTTAAAGAGTTACCTCGCCAGAGAGTAAGAATCAGGATGTTTCTCAGCCAGTGTTTCATGTCTGCAGTGAGAGGGGAGGAGAGAGAGGAAGAACATTGATACTCTGATGGATCTGAGCCTTCACACCATTGGCCCTTCCTCATTATCATTTGTTGATGAACTCTTAACATTTAATTCACATTTACATTTCAGGTACTTATTTTGTTCTCAAAACATGAGGCGATATTTTCTGGTAACGCAAAGTAATAGCCTATCATAGACAGCTGACCACCTACATGACGTTATCTCTGTCACCAAATCATAAGACATTTTTTCAGAATTAAAAATGGTTATTCTAGAGTGGATTACTATTTTTTCTTCTGTGATATTTTCTGGTTATCAGAAGTTATCAGAGATAGACTGAAGACGACATAAAAGTTTGATTCTGTCACTTTGCTGCCAGTGGAAGCATTGTCCACAAGGGGGCGATGTGTTGTCACTGTTGTGTTGTCTGCTGTAGGAATGAATGGACTTCTGCCATACTGTAACAGAATATTCAACTGTGAATGAGGTGTTACCCCACTTTGATAATGTTGACCTCTTTTGGCTGTAGAAAAGAGAATGAAATGCTAAATCATTAAATGTTGTTTTTCTAAATCAAGCTAACCCTCATTACAGAAAACGTAGCAGTATGAAATGTAAATATAATCAGCCAGGTTATGGAGTAACATTGTCACTGAAGTGTATTGAATAACCAAGCTAAAGAAGACAACAGCTCTTCTGTTCCACAATGAAACCTTTCATATTCAGTTCTCTAGCTCCTCCTCTTGCTGTGGTCTGCTTAGATTTATACTGATGGAAGGTTTAGAAATGACAGTGATGCAGCAATTATCATCCTCAAAATGTATTCCTTACTTATGATAAATAGAATTAAGGTAAACGTTGTCCAGCATTAAGAAAATCAATACAATTTCGTATTAAAACCTTGTTTGAAATTGACCCTTGTCAATTGTCTCTAACAGTGACATTGTAAAATGGGATTATGTGTTTCATTTAAGTGTAAAAAACAAAATGATGTGCATTTTGTCAGAGAAAGATATTACTGTACTTATCTGATAACTCCACTTGATGACAGTGTTGTTAAATAGAAGGAGGAACTGAAGTGTTCAAACATTCTCTCAGGAGATGTCAGGTTTTTGTACAGTGACTCTGGGTTTCCTGTCACTGTGGGCTTCACAGCACAGTAGTACAGAGCAGAGTCTGTCACTGCAGCAGAGGAGATCTCCAGATCCATTTGGGTTTTCTCCTTATTCACTTTAAAAGACAGTCCAGGATCTGCTCTGTTCAACAGTGAACCTGTTCCCGAGTGAGAGATGAGGAACTGTGGTGGTTTTCCTGGGTCTTGGCGATACCAGAAGAATTGATCACTACCAGTTGCATTTTTATAGTATTTGTATGACAGAGTAACAGTGCTGCCTTCTAAACTGTACTCTTCATTCTTCACTCGAGTGAGTTCTTCACAGCTGACACCTAAAGGAAGAGATAACTGTGTTATAACATGTTGCACAAGTCTTGTGGAATGAATAATGTTCAAAAGGCGTTGGAATTAAAACGTTTTCTTAGTACAGAATCTAACATACCTGTAAGAATGGTCAGAAACAGTAGACAAAACACACAATCATACAGTGACACCATCCTAAATACAGGTAATAGTTATATTTTATAGATGCAACACTGATGAATATGGAAGTTCCTTTCTCTTCTATAGTTCAGTAACAGTTTTGCTCCTCCCTGAATCTCTCCCTCCACTCACAGCATTGTATTTTCTCTGAGTTACAGTTCTGGTACATTAAGCTCTGGAAATGGCAGTAATGCTACAATCAGCATTGTGTAAATTAATGTATTACTCATGATGCATATAAATAAGGTGTTTTTCCAGCATAGACACATACAGATACAATACATCTAAGTGTTAAAATTATGGTAAAGGTTCCTGTATATAACATGAGGTCCACTAGGAAATCTCATCCACAACAGCAGTAACAACAATAGTGGAGATAAAGAACACACTTGTCAAGTGTAGCATGTAGATGTAGCCTACATACTGACTCATAGTACAAGGACAACAGCAGCTCACATTCTGTACAGAGCAACACAGACAACAGACAGCTGACTGTACATTTCAGTCTACAGATGTACATTCAGCATTCAGTCAACATGAGTGTTCAGGCAGAGGGACATCAGGTCTGGTTGTAGCTGTAGAGGGACATGGTGAGAGTCCAGCAGGGCACTGGACCAATGTATCATGACACAGATATACTGAGGAGGATAAACTCAGAAACTCAGAAACACTTCACTGGTTTATTTGATGTATGAAAACTTGTGATTCAGATTTTGGATGAAGCAGATCTTTTTGAAATCTGAAAAGCTGTAAAGCTATAAGAAAAGGGAAGATGAGTCCAAATTAAATTATAGTTGAAATTAATTAATTAACTGGTCAGAGATGAAGGTTATTATTTAGTGAAGAAAAATACTGATGAATTTTTAAATCAGCAGCCTAAAACACAGCCTCAGTTCTTCTAAGCTCTTGACATATGAACTGAATTTGTTGCCCCTCCCTTCCTCCTCCCCATCCTATGCTGTCATCCTGTGATGCTGTTTTTGATTTAAGATACAAATGCACATCCACATAATTCTTTAATAAAGTTTTCACATTCATGAACTGACCTGATGCTTTTATCCAGAGTGTCTTATAATGAGTGAGCAGGAAGGGGTTCAATGTCTTGTCTTCAACAGGAAACAATGGCTGTTTATGAAGGAACTCAGCATGTGTCATGAATTCATTCAAATCACTTTCAAACACTTCAACCTAATTCAATACAATCCACTGGTTAAATACGCTGCAACAATAGCACAACACCTACTTGATAATGTCGCCCTCTAGTGGAGGTTAAAAGTTCAATTCAACAACGTGGAAAGAAGGCTTCCAGCAGCTTGTCAGTATGTCAGCTTCTGTTTTTGTACAGTGACTCTGGGTTTCCTGTCACTGTGGGCTGCACAGCACAGTAGTACAGAGCAGAGTCTGTCACTGCAGCAGAGGAGATCTCCAGATGAAACCGCTCTCTGTCTTTTTTAAAAGTCAATCCAGGTTTGTTGCTGAAGTCTGTGATGAGAAACTGTGGAGCTGAACTGGGGAACTGGAGATACCAGAAGAAGAAGTTTGCTGAAGAGTAGTTACAGGAGAGAGTTACTGTGTCTCCTTCTAGAGCCTGAACTCTGTCTTGGAGTGACTGGATGGTTTGCTGATAACTGGAACCTGCAGATGTGAAAAATTGGATGAATTATGTCTTCATCATTTTGAAAAAAGGAAAATACAAATCAGCAAGAATAATAAATGTATAAGAATTTATCTTGGTTAAAACTGGTATACATTCTAACCAAATCGTCACTTACCAGCAAACACACCAAATAAAATAACAGACAGGATGAACTGCATAGCTGATGTTGGATGTCAAGCATATACTGCAGCAACAAGAAACTAATCTATCAGCAGATGTTTTTACAGATCATTTCTGTTCTCCTGCCTGTCAGGCTCCGCCTCCTGGTAAAATGATAACAAAGACTGGAAAAGCTAGAATATCACCATATAATTGACTTGGCAAGTCAGATCTCTTATGAAATCAGAGTAACTTTATTTTCCAGTTACAATAAATGGACAGGAAAGTGTTAAGGGGAAAATACTCTTTTCATTTCATCTACTGAGTTATTTTCTTTTGGTAGTGTGTTTGCACCATAATAAAGTTGATTTGTCATTTATTTGGATTTCCTGCACATGTGAATCCTCCCACAGTGTTTCATTAGCAGGTGTAACCACAGTGGCTCTGATAAACCATGAATAACAGAATCCATCTGATATGAAGTTGTGGTTTGAATACCACTTCCCTCCTCTTTGAAGAATAGTGAGATATCTGTGTTCAGGTTTTTGTACAGCCTCTTCTAGACTTTCTATCACTGTGTTTCTAGAGCACAGTAGTAGAGAGCTGTGTCTGCCAGGGTGAGGCTTGTTATGGTGAGTTCAGTTGATGTGCTGGACGTTGTGGATTGATAACGCTTATCAGGAATATATTGACCACTGCCCCTTCTTGCTCCTTTCCAGAGTATAAACTGAGGAGCCTGGTTAGATCGATGTCTGTACCAGTAAAGGTAAACATACTCCTCAGTTGTATCATAGGAGCAGCTCAGTGTCACAGATTCTCCCTCTCTTCCACTGACTTCATCTTCTACAGGAGAGATGTTGTCTCCAGCTATTAGTCCTGGAAAAAGAAGAGAAAATTAACCCATTAGACTAACATTGTCCATGAGACTTAGAGGAGGAGACAGTGGAAAATGTCAACTGTACAGTGTTACTCTATGGCCACCAACACCTGAACCTATTCAGATTGTTTACTGACCTATCTATATTCATATAAATTTGGATTAAAAAAGAATATGATGTGTTTTCTATCATACCAAAGAGAAGTGCAGCAAGAGTAATCCACAGCCAATGTTCCATCTCTACAACAAGGTTTAAAGCAACAGGAGAAACTAACTGATGTTCAACATTCAGTCTGAGAGTTGTTCTCTTCATGGCAGCAGTTATTAATGACAGAATGGTCAAACACAGTGCAGCAACAGTGCAACGCCTACTTGATAATGTCGCCCTCTAGTGGAGGTTAAAAGTTCAATTCAACAATGTGAGAAAAAGGCTTCCAGCAGCTTGTCAGTATGTCAGCTTCTGTTTTTGTACAGTGACTCTGGGTTTCCTGTCACTGTGGGCTTCACAGCACAGTAGTACAGAGCAGAGTCTGTCACTGCAGCAGAGGAGATCTCCAGATCCACACCACGCTTTCCTTCAGCCAGTTTAGTAGAGAACCTTGTGTCTGAATTAAGAGTCTTTGCTGACGTTGTATATCCTGAGATGTGCAGGAGGAATTGTGGTGGTTTTCCTGGATATTGTTGATACCAGAAAAATTCATCATTAGCATCTGCAGTTTTGGAGTAATTGTATGACAGAGTAACAGTGCTGCCTTCTAAACTGTACTCTTCATTCTTGACTGGATCGAGTTCTTCACAGCTGACACCTAAAGGAAGAGAAACTCTGTGTTATAACATGTTGCAAAGCCTTGTGGAAACAACACTGAAATTCAAACCTTTTCTTAATCTAGTAACATACCTGTAAGTATGATCAGAAGCATTAGACAAAATACGCAAAAGTACAGTGACACCATCTTAAATGAAGGTATTGGTTATGGTTTGTATATTCACCACTGATGAATGTGGAAGTATGTTTCTCTTCTATTGTTCAGTTACAGTTTTGCTCCTCCCTGAATCCTCCCTCCCCTCCTAAAACTGGGTTTTCAGTTCTCAAAGTTACAGTTATTGAACCTGAATCTCTGTAAATGACAGTGATGCTGTAATCATCATAGAGTATAATCAATATGTATTATCTTATAGTATGTATTACTTATTATACACATACATAATGTGTTTTTTTTTTTAACATAGAGACATACAGATAAAATACAATTTTGAATTCTAATTATTATACGGGGGCGTCCTGGTGGCTTAATGGTCTTGGGTGTACCATGTAAATGTGACGTTCTGGGTTTGAACCCGGCCCAAGTCCTGCCGTTCATGTCATCCTCCTCTCTCTCCCCAATCTTTCCTGTCTCTCTCTGATTTGAAGTATGAAATTAAGGCAAAAATGCAAAAAAAAAATGCTGATCTAATAACTCCACCTGATAGCACTATTGGTATTAAAATGAAGAACTGAAGTCTCTAAATAATCTGTCAGGAGATGTCAGGTTTTTGTACAGTGACTCTGGGTTTCCTGTCACTGTGGGCCTCAAAGCACAGTAGTACAGAGCAGAGTCTGACAGCTGCAGCTTCTGGATCCTCAGAGGAACTGAAGTCTTGTTGATTTTAGCATCAAATCTCTCTTTCTGGAACTCTGCAGCATTATCTCCTGATCCAGTGAGCCGCAGCAACATATACTTGGGAACATCATTTACTTCTTGTTTGTACCAGAACAAATAGGGATTTGAGTCAGTTGTCTCAAATGTACAACCAAGTGTAACTGTCTCTCCTTCAGTAGCAATGACATCTCCTGTTGACTGGACCACGCTGTCTTCTCCTTTACACTCTGGAAGAATAGAACATGCAGAAGAAGAAATTAATCAATAATGATAAATGCCTGAAGGAGAACAAATCAGTAGGTTTAAAGAGTTACCTAGCCAGAGAGTAAGAATCAGGATGTTTCTCAGCCAGTGTTTCATGTCTGCAGTGATAGGGGAGGAGAGAGAGGAAGAACATTGATACTCTGATGGATCTGGGCTTTCACATCATTGGCTCTTCCTCTTTATCATTTGTTGAGGAACTCTTTTTTAAATCACATTCACATTTCAGGTATTTATTTTGTGTGCAATATTGTGGAGGTAAGTTATATTTTCTGGTAACGCAAAGTAATAGCCTATCATACACAGCTGACCATCTACATGACGTTATCTCTGTCAATCATAAGACATTTTATTCAGAATTTGAAATAGTTAATGTAGCGTGGAATATTATGTTTTCCACTCTGATATTTGCAGGCAGAGAGCGGGCCATGATGAATGCTGTGAGAAATGAAACTGAGCTTATGAATGCTTTTTATGACATACAGGTAAAAGAGCCAATATTATTGTGTAAATTAAGTGTTGAGTGAGAGAATAGATAAGGGGAGTCATGTACAAAGAAACAGAGTGGGAGAGTTATTGTACAGTGACTCTGGGTTTCCTGTCACTGTGGGCCTCACAGCACAGTAGTACAGAGCAGAGTCTGTCACTGCAGCAGAGGAGATCTCCAGATGAAACTCTTTGCTCTGTGTTTCATGCTTTACAGAAAGATGTGGTGTGTTCTCAGAGTAATCCGCGATTACAAACTGTGGAGCTGATCTGGGATCCTGCCGGTACCAGTAGAGGCTTCTGACTGAGCTGGAGTAGTTACAGGAGAGAGTAACCCTGTCTCCTCCTGAAGCCAGGACTGCATTAGACAACTGGGAGATGAAATCCTCACAGCGTCCTTTACAAAGCAGAAAAGACTTGAGTTAAAATGGATCTGACTAGAATGGCTGTGGGGGTATTTAGGTACTTTCCTTAGATGTCAGTGATGCATTTTATTGTTTATGTACCAGTCTGGTCCTACATTTGTTTCTTCCTATAGCCTAGCATTTTTATTGTATGTTTTCGTGTTTTATTATTTGTACGTGCAAACTTTACTTTAAAATTCATGATTATATTAGATTACCTTCTAGTCATTTGACTCAGCTTTGTTCTTATCCAGAGTAACAGACTGTACAATGAGGTCAACAATAGAATAAGCTTCGATTCCTAGATCTGAACCATTACAAGGAACCAATATTAATGAGTGTCAGAGTGAAAGTTACAGTGTCCAGAGACAAAATGAAAAAATAATCCTTGGAATTACCATGTGTGATAACGAAATAGGAATCATGGAGAACAAGTTTCACATCAAACAGTTAGAAACTTACCGACACTGAACATTGAGATGATGCAGAATAATTTGAATAGCATTATAACTGATGAATTTTTAAATCAGCAGCCTAAAACACAGCCTCAGTTCTTCTAAGCTCTTGACATATGAACTGAATTTGTTGCCCCTCCCTTCCTCCTCCCCATCCTATGCTGTCATCCTGTGATGCTGTTTTTGATTTCAGATACAAATGCACATCCAGATAATTCTTTAATAAAGTTTTCACATTTATGAATTAACCTGATACTTTTATCCAGAGTGTCTTATAATGAGTGAGCAGGAAGGGGTTCAATGTCTTGTCTTCAACAGGAAACAATGGCTGTTTAAGAAAGAACTCAGCACGTGTCATGAATTCATTCAAATAACTTCCAAGCACTTCAACCTAATTCAATACAATCCAATGGTTAAATACACTGCAACAATAGCACAACACCTACTTGATAATGTCGCCCTCTAGTGGAGGTTAAAAGTTAAATTCACCAACGTGGGAAAAAGGCTTCCAGCAGCTTGTCAGTATGTCAGCTTCTGTTTTTGTACAGTGACTCTGGGTTTCCTGTCACTGTGGGCTGCACAGCACAGTAGTACAGAGCAGAGTCTGTCACTGCAGCAGAGGAGATCTCCAGATGAAACTCTTTATTGACTTTCTCATGTTTTAAAGTCAATCCAGGTTTGTTGCTGAAGTCTCTGATGAGAAGCTGTGGGGCTGAACTGGGGAACTGGAGATACCAGAAGTAGTAGTCTGCTGAAGAGTAGTTACAGGAGAGAGTTACTGTGTCTCCTTCTAGAGCCTGAACTCTGTCTTGGATTGACTGGATGGTTTGCTGATAACTGGAACCTGCAGAAAAATTGAATGCTAAGTTTGTTGTTTGTCATGTTGAAAATATTCAGCAAGAACATTTTCTTAGTCTTAGTCAAAATGAATATACATCCTAAATAAAGCATTACTTACCAGCAAACACCCCAAATAAAATAATAGACAGGATGAACTGCATAGCTGATGTTGGACCTCAAGCACAAACTGTAACAACAAGAAACTAATCTATCAGCAGATGTTCTTACAGATCATTTCTGTTCTCCTGCCTGTCAGGCTCCGCCTCCTGGTAAAATGGTAACAAGGACTGGAAAATCTCAACATATAGTTTACTGACTCTGTAGATTTAAATCATTAATCCACAACTGTAGGTTTAACAAGAAAAAAGGAATAGAGTCAAAGAAGTCTGGAGTGTACGGTCCTAAAATCTCCAGCAAATACTATAAAATGACTATGATTTGATAATAACTTTTCATACAGAGCACTTACAAAGAGTTGAAAAGTGCTTTTCTAGAGAAATAAAAGTGTGAACAACTTAAATGTGAGCAATAAATAACAATAACTTAGTAAAAGGCAAATGCACAAAACCAAATTCAAATCATTGTTCAAGTGAAACAAGCCTGAAAGTGTGTTTTTAAAGTATTTTAAAGGAAAACATTGAGTTGGCCAGTCTGAGCTCTTATGAAATCAGAATAACTTTATTTACTATTTAAAATACACTATGTTCTGCTGCTCTGTAATCTGGACATTAACAACAAGCTTTATCAGTTGGTGAACCTAAAGGAAGAGAAGCTCTGTGTTTATATACCATGTTATAAAATTCTTAAGGAATGAATAATTTTCAAAAGCCACTTTGTCTTAACGCACTGTCTAACATACCTGTAAGTATGGTCAGAAACAGTTATGAAAATATGCAGTAGTACAGTGACACCATCCTAAATAAAGGTAACGGTTATGTTTGGTGTTTTGAAACCTGATAAATGTGGAAGTTCCTTTCTCCTCTATAGTTAACTGACAGTTTTGCTCCTCCCTGAATCTCTCCCTCCCCTCGTAGAACTGTATTTTCAGTTCTGAGTTACAATTCTTATACCTGAAGCTCTAGAAATGACAGTGATGCTGCAGTCATCATCTTGTATAAGTTAATTTATTATTAATTGTAGAAATAAAATAAATGTTTTTCTAGCATAGAGACACGCATACAATACAATTCAGTATTCAAATTGTTACAAGGTATCAGAAGATAATATGAGGTCACATCTCATCTCATACCAAACAGCAGTAACAAAAATAGTGGAAATAAAGGACCTTCTATAATGATAATTTTTATGTTCAGTGGAACATGTCAATGTGCTGATCTGATAACTCCACTTGATGGCACTGTTGGTATGAAAATGAGTTTCTAAATAATCTGTCAGGAGATGTCAGGTTTTTGTACAGTGACTCTGGGTTTCCTGTCACTGTGGGCTGCACAGCACAGTAGTACAGAGCAGAGTCTGTCACTGCAGCAGAGGAGATCTCCAGATGAAACTCTTTTCTCTGTCTTTCATGCTTTACAGAGAGATGTGGTTTGTTCTCAGAGTAATCTGCGATTACAAACTGTGGAGCTGATCTGGGATCCTGCCGGTACCAGTAGATGCTGTTGGCTGAGCTGGAGTAGTTACAGGAGAGAGTAACTCTGTCTCCTTCCAAAACCAGCATTACATCTTTAAATGGTTTAATTAAATCCTCAGACGATCCTAGAAAGAGAAATTATATAATACACCATGAAACTGACTTTTTTTAAAATGCCCAAAGTTCAGTTATTGCATATTGTGCAGTTAGACGAAGCTCTTGACCAAAGTGGTTTACAGTAATTTAAACTGTAGAAAAAGCCTATAATTGTTTTACTTGAAGTGAGAAGTTCAAGTGAATCAGCTTATAATTTCTTAAATATTGTTTTTCTAAATCAAGGCTCTAGTTACAGAACACTTACCAGCATGAAATGTAAATATAATCAGCCAGATTAAATGGAGTAACATTGTCACTGAAGTGTACTGAATAACCAAGCTAAACACTATAGCAGCTCTTCTGTTCCGAATGAAACCTTTCATATTCAGTTCTCTAGCTCCTCCTCTTGGATCTGGGCCTTCACATCATTGGCTCTTCCTCCTTATCATTTGTTGAGGAACTCTTAACATTTAAATCACATTCACATTTCAGGTATTTAGCTGAAAGTCTTATCCAGAATAACTCACTTGTACCTGTGCCTTTCAGTTATGGGATAGTCTAGTCTCTGTAACCACTAGACCACCTTGTCGTAATTATTAAATCATTGATAATTGTTCCAATATTTGTTGCTTGTTCACTGACATGATGATTATCAATAATTCAGTAACAATTCAGCCGTGATAGAGAATATACTCATTTGTGTATCCAGACATTTCACATGGTCAGATGCGGGTATCTGGCCAAGTTGATCATGTCATTCTGAGTGCATGTAGTTTTTGTGTGTTTTGTGTTTGTCATTCTCTTCTGCAGTAATTGCTCCTAATTAAATTCTGTCAAAATAGATTTGACTCACTCATTTGACATAGTGGGTTAAAAAGAGATGTCTCTCATGTAAAATTGACTTTGTATACCAAGTGATTTATAACAGGGTTTCCTTTTAACAATACACAAGAGCAACAGTACAATGATAACATATTGGATGAAATTCCACACTCTATTCACTTTTACTGGTGGTCCCTCCCCTTTAAATGACATTGGTGCTGTCACAGTGTGTTTTAAGTTCTCCAAAGGTTTTTGTACAGTGACTCTGGGTTTCCTGTCACTGTGGGCCTCACAGCACAGTAGTACAGAGCAGAGTCTGTCACTGCAGCAGAGGAGATCTCCAGATCCATTTGGGTTTTCTCCTTATTCACTTTAAAAGACAGTCCAGAGTTTGGATCTACTTCCAATATTAATGAACCTGTTCCCGAGTGAGAGATGAGGAACTGTGGTGGTTTTCCTGGGTCTTGGCGATACCAGTAGAAGTAATCACTACCAGTTGCATTTTTATAGTATTTGTATGACAGAGTAACAGTGCTGCCTTCTAAACTGTACTCTTCATTCTTCACTGGAGTGAGTTCTTCACAGCTGACACCTAAAGGAAGAGATAACTGTGTTATAACATGTTGCAAAAGTATTGTGGAATGAATAATGTTCAAAAGGCGTTGGAATTAAAACGTTTTCTTAGTACAGAATCTAACATACCTGTAAGAATGGTCAGAAACAGTAGACAAAACACACAATCATACAGTGGCACCATCCTAAATACAGGTAATAGTGATGTTTTATAGATGCAACACTGATGAATATGGAAGTTCCTTTCTCTTCTATAGTTCAGTAACAGTTTTGCTCCTCCCTGAATCTCTCCCTCCACTCGCAGCACTGTATTTTCTCTGAGTCACAGTTCTGGTACATTAAGGTCTGGAAATGGCAGTGATGCTACAATCAGCATTGTGTAAATGAATGTATTACTCATGATGCATATAAATTAGGTGTTTTTTCCAGCATGGACACATACAGATACAATACAACTCAGTGTTAAAATGATGGTAAAGGTTCCTGTATATAACATGAGGTCCACTAGGGAATCTCATCCACAACAGCAGTAACAAAAATAGTGGAGATAAAGAACACACTTGTCAAGTGTAGCATGTAGATGTAGCCTACATACTGACTCATAGTACAAGGACAACAGCAGCTCACATTCTGTACAGAGCAACACAGACAACAGACAGCTGACTGTACATTTCAGTCTACAGATCTACATTCAGCATTCAGTCAACATGAGTGTTCAGGCAGAGCGACATCAGGTCTGGTTGTAGCTGTAGAGGGACATGGTGAGAGTCCAGCAGGGCACTGGACCAATGTATCATGACACAGATATACTGAGGAGGATAAACTGGATACAATAATATATGAGAATTATGTACATGTATGATCATGTTTCCAGAAGCTGTAATTTGCCAAGTGTACAAAGATCTGCCCAGACCAAACTGTGACCTTTTTTTTTTCATTATTTCTTATTTATATTTTATCTTTTGGAGAAAATCAGAAACACTTCACTGGCTCATTTTATGTACGAAAACTTATGATTCAGATTTTGGATAAAGCAGAACTTTTTGAAATCTGAAAAGCTAAAAAGCTATAAGAAAAGGGAAGATGAGTCCAAATTAAATTATAGTTGAAATTAATGAATCAACTGATCAGAAATTTGAAGGTTATTATTCAGTGAAGAAAAATACTCTTTTCTTTTTGTCCATTCAGTGGTTTTTTAGGGTGGTGTGGTTGCACCATCATAATGTTGATTTGTCATTTATTTGGATTTCCTGAACATGTGAATCCTCCCACAGTGTTTCATTAGCAGGTGTAACCACAGTGGCTCTGATAACCCCTGAATAACAGAATCCATCTGATATGAAGTTGTGGTTTGAATACCACTTCCCTCCTCTTTGAAGAATAGTGAGATATCTGTGTTCAGGTTTTTGTACAGCCTCTTCTAGACTTTCTATCACTGTGTTTCTAGAGCACAGTAGTAGAGAGCTGTGTCTGCCAGGGTGAGGCCTGTTATGGTGAGTTTGGTTGATGTTCTGGACGTTGTGGATTGATAACGATTATCAGGGATATATTGACGACTGCTCCGTGACCTGGCTCCTTTCCAGAGTATAAACTGAGGAGCCTGGTTAGATTGATGTCTGTACCAGTGAAGGTAAATAATATTCACACTTGTATCATAGGAGCAGCTCAGTGTCACAGATTCTCCCTCTCTTCCACTGACTTCATCTTCTACAGGAGAGATGTTGTCTCCAGCTATTAGTCCTGGAAAAAGAAGAGAAAATTAACCCATTAGACTAACATTGTCCATGAGGCTTAGAGGAGGAGACAGTGGAAAATGTCAACTGTACAGTGTAACTCTATGGCCAGCAACACCTGAACTGTTCAGATTGTTTACTGTCCTATGTATTTTAATATGAATATGAATAAAAACAAAACAAATGATCTCCTCTATCATACCAAACAGAAGTGCAGCAAGAATAATCCACAGCCAATGTTCCATCTCTACAACAAGGTTTAAAGCAACAGGAGAAACTAACTGATGTTCAACATTCAGTCTGAGAGTTGTTCTCTTCATGGCAGCAGTTATTAATGACAGAATGGTCAAACACAGTGCAGCAACAGTGCAAAACCTACTTGATAATGTCGCCCTCTAGTGGAGGTTAAAAGTTCAGTTCAACAATGTGGTAAAAAGGCTTCCAGCAGCTTGTCAGTATGTCAGCTTCTGTTTTTGTACAGTGACTCTGGGTTTCCTGTCACTGTGGGCTGCACAGCACAGTAGTACAGAGCAGAGTCTGTCACTGCAGCAGAGGAGATCTCCAGATCCATTTGGGTTTTCTCCTTAGTCACTTTAAAAGACAGTCCAGAGTTTGGATCTGCTCTGTTCAATGGTGAACCTGTTCCCGAGTGAGAGATGAGGAACTGTGGTGGTTTTCCTGGGTCTTGGCGATACCAGTAGAATTCATCAGTACCAGTTGCATTTTTATAGTATTTGTATGACAGAGTAACAGTGCTGCCTTCTAAACTGTACTCTTCATTCTTGACTGGAGTGAGTTCTTCACAGCTGACACCTATAGGAAGAACAACTCTGTTACACCATGTTGAAAAATCAAAATGCAAAAGTCTTGTGGAATGAATAATGTTCAAAAGGCGTTGGAATTCAAATGTTTTCTTAGTACAGAATCCAACATACCTGTAAGATTGGTCAGAAACAGTAGACAAAACACACAATCATACAGTGACACCATCCTAAATACAGGTAATAGTTATGTTTTATAGATGCAACACTGATGAATATGGAAGTTCCTTTCTCTTCTATAGTTCAGTAACAGTTTTGCTCCTCCCTGAATCTCTCCCTCCACTCGCAGCACTGTACTTTCATCAGACATCAGGTCTGGTTGTAGCTGTAGAGGGACATGGTGAGAGTCCAGCAGGGCACTGGACCAATGTATCATGACACAGATATATTGAGGAGGATAAACTGGATACAATAACATATGACAATTATGTACATGTATGATCATGTTTCCAGAAGCTGTAATTTGCCAAGTATACAAAGATCTGCCCAGACCAAACTGTGACCTTTTTTTATTATTTCATCTTTTGGAGAAAATCAGAAACACTTCACTGGCTCATTTGATGTATGAAAATTATGATTCAGATTTTGGATAAAGCAGATCTTTTTGAAATCTGAAAGGGAAGATGAGTCCAAATTAAATTATAGTTGAAATTAATTAACTGGTCAGAAATTTAAAGGTTATTATTTAGTGAAGAAAAATACTCTTTTCTTTTTGTCCAATTAGTTGTTTTCTTAGGGTGGTGTGGTTGCACCATCATAAAGTTGATTTGTCATTTATTTGGATTTCCTGAACATGTGAATCCTCCCACAGTGTTTCATTAGCAGGTGTAACCACAGTGGCTCTGATAAACCATGAATAACAGAATCCATCTGATATGAAGTTGTGGTTTGAATACCACTTCCCTCCTCTTTGAAGAATAGTGAGATATCTGTGTTCAGGTTTTTGTACAGCCTCTTCTAGACTTTCTATCACTGTGTTTCTAGAGCACAGTAGTAGAGAGCTGTGTCTGCCAGGGTGAGGCTTGTTATGGTGAGTTCAGTTGATGTTCTGGACGTTGCGGATTGATAACGATTATCAGGAATATATTGATCACTGCTCCGAGACCTGGCTCCTTTCCAGAGTATAAACTGAGGAGCCTGGTTAGATTGATGTCTGTACCAGTAAAGGTCAACATACTCCACAGTTGTATCATAGGAGCAGCTCAGTGTCACAGATTCTCCCTCTCTTCCACTGACTTCATCTTCTACAGGAGAGATATTGTAAACAGTAGACAAAATATACAATCGTACAGTGACACCATCTTCAATAAAGGTAATAGTTATGGTTTGCATATTCAACACTGATGAATATGGAAGTTCCTTTCTCTTCTATAGGTTTGCAACAGTTTTGCTCCTCCCTCAATCTCTCCCTCCTCTCGTAGCACTGTATTTTCTCTGAGTTACAGTTCTTGTACCTTGAACTCTGGAAATGACAGTGATGCGGTAATCATCATCCTTTAAATTAATTTATGACTCATGGTACATATAAATAGAGTGTTTTTTTTTTAAAATTAGAAATATACAGATAAAATACAATTTAGAGTAAAAATACACTTAAATACAATTATAAGGGTTGCTGGATATAATATGAGGTCAACTACCATATGATCTAATAACTCCACATTATGGCACTATTGGTATTACGATGAAGATCTGTAGTGTCTAAATATTCTGTCAGAAGATGTCAGGCTTTTGTACCCCACCTTGATGATGTTGCCCTCTTTTGGCTGCTGTTAATTTTGAATTTGTAGGTAGAGAGTGGGCCATGATGAGTGCTGTGAGAACTACTAAGCTTATGAATAATTTTTTATCACATAGAGTAAAAGATGCAAAATTATTGCAGAACTTATGTGTGATTTTTTTGAGTGAGTGAACATAGGGGAGTCATGTACGACAGAATACAGTGGGAGAGTTTTTGTACAGTGACTCTGGGTTTCCTGTCACTGTGGGCTTCACAGCACAGTAGTACAGAGCAGAGTCTGTCACTGCAGCAGAGGAGATCTCCAGATCCATTTGGGTTTTCTTCTTAGTTACTGTAAAAGACAGTCCAGAGTTTGGATCTGCTTTCCTCAGTAGTGAACCTGTCCCCAAGTGAGAGATGAGGAACTGTGGTGGTTTTCCTGGGTCTTGGCGATACCAGTGGAATTCATCATTGCCAGTTGCTGTTTTGGAGTAATTGTATGACAGAGTAACAGTGCTGCCTTCAAAACTGTACTCTTCATTCTTCACTGGAGTGAGTTCTTCACAGCTGACACCTAATGGAAGAGAAACTCTGTGTTATAACATGTTGCAAAGTCAAAACGAATAATGTTCAAATGGCATTGGAATCAAAACTTTGTCTTGATGCAATGAAACATACCTGTGAGTATGGTCAGAGACAGTAGAGAAAATATGCAGTAGTACAGTGAAACCATCCTAGATAAGGATAATGGTTATGGTTTGTGTGTTGAACACTGATGAATGTGGAAGTTCCTTTCTCTTTTCTATCAGTAACAGTTTTGCTCCTCCCTCAATCTCTCCCTCCTCTCGTTGCACTGTATTTTCAGTTGTCTAAGTTACAGTTCTTGTATAAACTGTGGGAATGACAGTTATGCTGTAATTATCATCCTGTAAATAAATTTTTCATTCATGATAAATATAAATACGATGTTTGTTTTCAGCATACAGACATAGAAATACAATACAATTTAGAATTCAAGGGTTCCATGATATAACATGAGGTCCATTGACAGGCAAAGACCACACCATCAACAGAATGTGATTTGAACGTTTATTCAATGATTATGTTGTTATGGTTATGGTTTCCGGTTAGCACAGTTTGTAGCGTTTGGCCATAGATGACGGCTTCTTCTCAGATATGGATGAGACGTTGACTGCAGTGTGGGGAAGGCTTCAGAGAAGAATACGCTGTAGCTCCCGGGCTCAGCAGACCCCTTGAGGACCCTATGAGAGAATAAAGAGAGAGAGAGGGAGAGAGAAGAGAGGGAGGGTGGGAGGGGCACGGAAGAACGAGGACAAACAGGGGTGCAGGGCAGGAAGGCATATATAGGTTAAGGCCGGAAGAGGTGGAGTTGAGGCCTGGCCCTGCTCCTGAACCTCAGCTAGTTAGCTCCAACCATGTCTCTTCCTCAATGGCAGTAACAAAAATACTAGTGATAAAGGACACTGTTTGTGCCTCTATCTAAACAGGTAACAATAATTAGTGTCATTGTGAAATGTCACTAAATATAATTCAAGTAAATTCAATTTTTCAGTAAAACATGTCAGTGTGCTGATTTGATAATTCCACTTGATGGAACTGAAGTCTCTGAATAATCTGTCAGGAGATGTCAGGTTTTTGTACAGTGACTCTGGGTTTCCTGTCACTGTGGGCCTCAAAGCACAGTAGTACAGAGCAGAGTCTGACAGCTGCAGCTTCTGGATCCTCAGAGGAACTGAAGTCTTGTTGAGCATTTGAGCATCAAATCTCTCTTTCTGGAACTCTGCAGCATTATCTCCTGGTCCATATTTGTCACACCTCAGCATAAACTTTGGAATATCATTTACTTCTTGTTTGTACCAGAATAAATTGGGATTTGAGTCAGTTGTCTCAAATGTACAATCAAGTGTAACTGTCTCTCCTTCAGTAGCAATGACATCTCCTGTTGGCTGGGTCACGCTGTCTTCTCCTTTACACTCTGGAAGAATAAAACATGCAGAAGAAGTTAATCAATAAAGATCAATGACAAAAGGAGAACAAATCAGTAGGTTTAAAGAGTTACCTAGCCACAGAGTAAGAATCAGGATGTTTCTCAGCCAGTGTTTCATGTCTGCAGTGAGAGGGGAGGAGAGAGAGGAAGAACATTGATACTCTGATGGATCTGGGCCTTCACATCATTGGCTTTTCCTCTTTATCATTTGTTGAGGAACTCTTAACATTTAAATCACATTTACATTTCAGGTATTTAGCTGACACTCTTATCCAGAATGATTCACTTGTACCTGTGCCTTTCAGTTATGGGATAGTCTAGCCTCTGTAACCACTAGACCACCTTGTCATAATTATTAAATCATTGATAATTGTTCCAATATTTGTTGCTTGTTCACTGGGTCGATGATTAACAACAATTCAGTAACAATTCAGTCTTGATAGATAATATACTCATTTGTGTATCCAGACATTTCACATGGTCAGATTTGGGTATCTGGACAAGTTGATCGTGTCATTCTGAGTGCATGTAGTTTTTGTGTTTTGTGTTTGTTATTCTTTTCTGCAGTAATTGCTCTTAATTAAATTCTGCCCAAATAGATTTGACTCACTATCATGTATTTAAACAATTCGCCAGATTACATTTGACATAGTGGATTAAAAAGAGATGTTTCTCATGTAAAATTGACTTTGTATACCAAGTGATTTATAACAGGGTTTACTTTTAACAATACACAACAGCAACAGCACAGTGATAACATGTTGGATGAAATTCAACACTCTATTAACTTCTTGTGTTTCCTGGTGGTCCCTCCCCTTTACATGACATTGGTGCTGTCACAGTGTGTTTTAAGTTCTCCAAAGGTTTTTGTACAGTGACTTTGGGTTTCCTGTCACTGTGGGCTTCACAGCACAGTAGTACAGAGCAGAGTCTGTCACTGCAGCAGAGGAGATCTCCAGATCCACACGTCGCTGGTCTTTGACATGTTTGATGCTCAGTCCTGGTATGGGATTATTTACGATTCCTATGTACTCCAGTATGAGGAATTGTGGAGCTGATCCAGGATACTGGCGGTACCATAACAGACTGTTAACTGTTGAGCTGTTGTATCTGCAGGAGAGCTTCACTTTACTGCCCTCAATAGCTTGTTCAACATCCTTCTCTGGTGTGATGGTGTCTTCAACACTTTGACCTGTAATGAAAAGTTTGAGTGAATGGAACTGGATCCAAAAGTCCTTTGAGGGTTACATCAAGTAATTTTGTATGTTAAAATATTCTTTCAAACATTTCAATGTTTCCAAAAGACTTCACAAGATGTGTATGTGGTCTGATGGTATCAGTTCAAGAAAACAATTCCTCGTTAAATTAGATATTCTTACCCCATAATATGCAGAATAAAATAATTGAGCAGAGAATCATCATAGCTACAGTACAACATGAGTAGAGCAGGAATGACTTTCCTCTGAAGGATTCACACAAAAGTCTCATCATCATCTGTTCTAATGTGTAACTATGCTCCTCCTCTTCACACATTTTGAATCATCATTATGAGTCCATCAGTAAATGGTGTCAATGTCCACAAGAATCCAGTAGGAGGAGCCACAGTCAAAATAAAGGTGAACTGTAGTGTCTATAACTTCTGCCAGAGGTTTTTGTACAGTGACTCTGGGTTTCCTGTCACTGTGGGCTGCAGAGCACAGTAGTACAGAGCAGAGTCTGTCACTGCAGCAGAGGAGATCTCCAGATGAAACTGCTCTCTGTCTTTTTTAAAAGTCAATCCATGTTCGCTGATGAAGTTTGTGATCAGAAGCTGTGGAGCTGAACTGGGGAACTGGAGATACCAGAAGAAGAGGGTTGCTGAAGAGTAGTTACAGGAGAGAGTTACTGTGTCTCCTTCTAGAGCCTGAACTCTGTCTTGGATTGACTGGATGGTTTGCTGATAACTGGAACCTGCAGATGTGAAAATTTTGATGAATTATATGTTTATAATTTTGAAAAATAGAAAATACAAATCTGAATCATTCTATTCAATAAGAGAAATACATGTACAAGAATTTATCTTGGTTAAAACTGGTATACGGCCTAATCAAAGTGTGACTTACCAACAAACACACCAAATAAAATAACAGACAGGATGAACTGCATAGCTGATGTTGGATGTCAAGCATATACTGCAGCAACAAGCAACTAATCTATCAGCAGTTGTTTTTACAGATCATTTCTGTTCTCCTGCCTGTCAGGCTCCGCCTCCTGGTGAAATGGTAACAAAGACTGGAAATGCTTGAATATCACCAAATAATTTAGTTGGCAAGTCAGATCTCTTATGAAATCAGAGTAACTTTATTTTCCATTTACAATAAATGGACAGGAAATTGTTCAGGGGAAATACTCTTTTAGTTTCATCTACTGAGTTATTTTTCTTTTGGTAGTGTGTTTGCACCATAATAAAGTTGATTTGTCATTTATTTGGATTTCCTGAACATGTGAATCCTCCCACAGTGTTTCATTAGCAGGTGTAACCACAGTGGCTCTGATAAACCATGAATAACAGAATCCATCTGATATGAAGTTGTGGTTTGAATACCACTTCCCTCCTCTTTGAAGAATAGTGAGATATCTGTGTTCAGGTTTTTGTACAGCCTCTTCTAGACTTTCTATCACTGTGTTTCTAGAGCACAGTAGTAGAGAGCTGTGTCTGCCAGGGTGAGGCCTGTTATGGTGAGTTCAGTTGATGTGCTGGACGTTGTGGATTGATAACGATTATCAGGGATATATTCATCCCAGCTCCATGACTTGGCTCCTTTCCAGAGAATAAACTGAGGAGCCTGGTTAGATTGATGTCTGTACCAGTAAAGGTAAACACCCCCGCTGTCTGTATCATAGGAGCAGCTCAGTGTCACAGATTCTCCCTCTCTTCCACTGACTTCATCTTGTACAGGAGAGATGTTGTCTCCAGCTGTTAGTCCTGGAAAAAGTAGAGAAAATTAATCCATTAGATTAACATTGTCCATGAGGCTTAGAGGAGAAGACAGTGGAAAATGTCAACTGTACACTGTTACTCTATGGCCAGCAACACCTGAACTATTCAGATTGTTTACTGTCCTACTATATTCATATAAATATGTGTAAAAAAAAAAGAAAAAGAAACACAATGTCCTTTCTATCATACCAAAGAGAAGTGCAGCAAGAATAATCCACAGCCAATGTCCCATCTCTACAACAAGGTTTAAAGCAACAGGAGAAACTAACTGATGTTCAACATTCAGTCTGAGAGTTGTTCTCTTCATGGCAGCAGTTATTAATGACAGAATGGTCAAACACAGTGCAGCAACAGTGCAATGCCTACTTGATAATGTCGCCCTCTAGTGGAGGTTAAAAGTTCAATTCAACAACGTGGGAAAAAGGCTTAATGAACCTGTTCCTGAGTGAGAAATGAGGAACTGTGGTGGTTTTCTTGGGTTTTGGTGATACCAGTAGAACTGAGTATTTATATGACAGAGTAACTGCGCTGCCTTCAATACTGTACTCTTCATTCTTGACTGGACTCAGGTCCTCACACATGACACCTGCATGAAAGGTATTTAATACAGAAGTTATTAAATAACGTTTGGCTTTCTGCACATATTTAATGCTTGGACTTAAATCCCTCAATGGAAAATGCTAATAAAGCTCCCCACTATTAATTTCATTTATTATATAACTTACCAGTGAGTATGCTGAGAAACAGCAGTAAGCACACTGACACTGAAAGCATCTTAGAAGAAAAACACACAAATAATCCTACAGCCAATGTGTTTGACGTGTGCTATATTTCTGATCCTGACAACCTCACCCATCCCAGTTGTACAGGAAGTACCTCCTGTTATTATATGCAGTGACATCACTGATCTCAGCAGGGTGGGGTTATGGGTCATCCTCAATGAACAGAGCAAGCAGGCTTAGTTGTCTTTCCCTGGAAAAATAAAGGTTAAAGGAAAATGTTGTATACAGTGTTGAATAGAATTATCACCAACAGTAAAAGCTGCTACTTGACCTATCGGCTGCCTTTGACACGGTGAACCACCAAATCCTCCTCTCCACACTCGCTGAGCTCGGCTTCTCAGGATCTACCCTCTGCTGGTTTGAGTCCTGCCTCTCAGGGAGATCCTTCAGAGTGTCTTGGAGAGGGGAAGTGTCTAAATCCCACTACTTGTCCACAGGGGCACCTCAAGGGTCAGTGCTTGGACCCCTTCTCTTTTCATTATACACCACCTCATTGGGTGCAGTGATCCGCTCACATGGCTTCTCTTATCATTCATATGCTGACGATACCCAGCTCCTCCTGTCGTTCCCGCCAGACGACCTCACAGTCTCGGCGCGGATATCGGCACGCCTCGCCGACATCTCGGCTTGGATGAAGGAACGCCACCTTCAGCTTAACCTGTCAAAGACTGAGCTCCTTGTCATCCCAGCCAGTCCCTCTGTTCAACAACAAATCAGTATCCAGCTCGAATCAACTGAGCTCATGCCCACAAAGTCTGCCAGAAACTTGGGTGTCATGATTGATGACCAGCCAACCTTCAAGGAGCATGTGACTAATGTTGCTCGGTCATGCCGATTTGCTCTATACAATATCAGGAAGATCAGACCCTACCTGTCTGAGCATGCAGCACAACTCCTGGTACAGGCTCTTGTAATATCACGCCTTGACCACTGCAACTCCTTACTGGCAGGGCTCCCTGCCTGTACTTTCAAACCTCTGCAGATGATCCAGAACGCGGCGGCGCGTCTGGTCTTCAACCAGCCCAAAAGAGCACATGTCACTCCGCTATTCATATCCCTCCACTGGCTCCCAGTTGCTGCCCGCATCAAGTTCAAGTCCTTGATGCTCGCCTACAAAACAATAACCAAAACGGCTCCGACCTACCTGAACTCCCTCATTCAGGTCTATGCTCCCTCCCGCTCACTTCGCTCTGCCATGGAGCGGCACCTGGTGCTGCCACCTCAGCAAGGCCCTAAGTCTCTAGCCAGACTCTTCTCTTCTGTGGTTCCCCGGTGGTGGAACGAGTTGCCAAACTCCATTCGATCCGCAGAATCCCTCTCTATCCTTAAGAAAAGGCTAAAGACCCAGCTCTTTAGCAAATACCTTCTTTCATTAAAAAAAAAAAATACATTTTTGCACTCTATGCATTGCCTCATAGCACTGCCTTGTAGCACTCCCTCGTAGCACCTATGTCCTGTTGGACCAGAACTTAGCTTGTTGCACTGTCTCGTAGCACCTTTGTCCTGTTGGACCAGAACTTAGCTCTATAGCACTTACTCTCGTTGTTCTCTCCTATCTAGAAACTTGCTTGTGTTGTACGCAAATCTCATGTGTAAGTCGCTTTGGATAAAAGCGTCTGCCAAATGTGAAATTGTAAATTGTAAAAGTTAAGAAATGTCAAGTTGAGCACCACTGTCTGCTTTCATCAGTGACAAAAGACAGTTAAAGGTGCAGTTGGACACTTTGCAGTTTGGTGTCCCCAAGTGGCAGCAGGAGTTAATTTACTGGCTTTAATTTGGCAAATTGAGAATCTACTGCAGCTAAATTAGATAGGATGGGACACTGCTTATTATTTTTTTTTTATTATACACCAGTAATAAACTTAAAAAGTGAGAAGGAATTGAGATCGGTGCTTTAACAACAAGACGAGAAGACCTAATGCAGAAAAATGTACAAAATGGTTTGTCTGTTGAGCACCAATGTCTCTGTGAGTCCATTTTTCTTAAGGATTTCATTGCCAACGTACAGATGTGTTATCTTCTTCTCCTGCCTGCCAGGTTTTTGTTCAGTGACTCTGGGTTTCCTGTCACTGTGGGCTTCACAGCACAGTAGTACAGAGCAGAGTCTGTCACTGCAGCAGAGGAGATCTCCAGATCCACACGTCGCTGGTCTTTGACATGTTGGATGCTCAGTCCTGGTATGGGATTATTTACAATTCCTGAGTAGTCCAGTATGAGGAACTGGGGAACTGATCCAGGATACTGGCGGTACCATAACAGACTGTTAACTGTTGAGCTGTTGTATCTGCAGGAGAGCTTCACTTTACTGCCCTCAATAGCTTGTTCAATATCCTTCTCTGGTGTGATGGTGTCTTCAACACTTTGACCTGTAATGAAAAGTTTGAGTGAATGGAACTGGATCCAAAAGTCCTTTGAGGGTTACATCTACTAATTCTGTATGGCAAACATATTCTTTAAAAAAAAAATCTCTAGACGGAAATTTACTAGAAAATGGTTGCGTGGTTAGGTGGTATCAGTTAAAGAAGACAATTCCTCATTAAATTAGATATTCTTACCCCATAATATGCAGAATAAAATAATTGAACAGAGAATCATCATAGCTACAGTACAACATGAGTAGAGCAGGAATGATTTTCCTCTGAAGGATTCACACAAAAGTCTCATCATCATCTATTCTAATGTGTAACTATGCTCCTCCTCTTCACACATTTTGAATCATCATTATGAGTCCATCAGTAAATGGTGTCAGTGTCCATAATAATCCAGTAGGAGGCACCACAGTCAAATAAAAGGTGAACTGTAGTGTCTATAACTTCTTCCAGGGGTTTTTGTACAGTGACTCTGGGTTTCCTGTCACTGTGGGCTGCACAGCACAGTAGTACAGAGCAGAGTCTGTCACTGCAGCAGAGGAGATCTCCAGATGAAACTGTTCTCTGTCTTTTTTAAAAGTAAATCCAGTTTTGTCGATGTAGCTTGAAATAAGAAGCTGTGGAGCTGAACTGGGGAACTGGAGATACCAGAAGAAGTAAGTTGCTGAAGAGTAGTTACAGGAGAGAGTTACTGTGTCTCCTTCTAGAGCCTGAACTCTGTCTTGGATTGACTGGGTGGTTTGCTGATAACTGGAACCTGCAGATGTGAAAAATTGAATGCTAAGTTTGTTGTTTGTCATGTTGAAAATATTCAGCAAGAACATTTTCTTAGTCTTAGTCAAAATGAATATGCATCCTAAATAAAGCATTACTTACCAGCAAACACACCAAATAAAATAACAGACAGGATGAACTGCATAGCTGATGTTGGACCTCAAGCATATACTGCAGCAACAAGAAACTAATCTATCAGCAGATGTTCTTACAGATCATTTCTGTTCTCCTGCCTGTCAGGCTCCGCCTCCTGGTAAAATGGTAACAAGGACTGGAAAATCTCAACATATAGTTTACTGACTCTGTAGATTTAAATCATAAATCCACAACTGTAGGTTTAACAAGAAAAAAGGAATAGAGTCAAAGAAGTCTGGAGTGTACGGTCATAAAGTCTCCAGCAAATACTATAAAATTACTATGATTTGATAATAACTTTTCATACAGAGCACTTACAAAGTAGAGTTGAAAAGTTCTTTACTAGAGAAAAGAAACTGAACAACTCAAATGTGAGCAATAAATACGAATAACTTAATAAAAGTCAAATGCACAAAACCAAATTCAAATCATTGTTCAAGTGAAACAAGCCTGAAAGTGTGTTTTTAAAGTATTTTAAAGGAAAACATTGAGTTGGCCAGTCTGATCTCTTATGAAATCAGAATAACTTTATTTACTATTTAAAATACACTATGTTCTGCTGCTCTGTAATCTGGACATTAACAACAAATACAGCTTTATCTGTTGGTGAACCTAAAGGAAGAGAAAGTCTGTGTTTATATACCATGTTATAATTCTTAATGAATGAATAATTTTCAAAAGCCACTTTGTCTTAACGCACTGTCTAACATACCTGTAAGTATGGTCAGAAACAGTTATGAAAATATGCAGTAGTACAGTGACACCATCCTAAATAAAGGTAACAGTTATGTTTGGTGTTTTGAAACCTGATAAATGTGGAAGTTCCTTTCTCCTCTATAGTTAACTGACAGTTTTGCTCCTCCCTGAATCTCTCCCTCCCCTCGTAGAACTGTATTTTCACTTCTCTGAGTTACAATTCTTATACCTGAAGCTCTAGAAATGACAATGATGCTGCAGTCATCATCTTGTATGAGTTAATTTATTATTAACTGTAGAAATAAGATAAGTGTTTTTCTAGCATAGAGACACGCATACAATACAATTCAGTATTCAAATTGTTACAAGGTATCAGAAGATAATTTGAGGTCACATCTCATCTCATACCAAACACCAGTAACAAAAATAGTGGAAGTAAAGGACCCTCTATAATGATAACTTTTATGTTCAGTGGAACATGTCAATGTGCTGATCTGATATCTCCACTTGATGGCACTGTTGGTATGAAAATGAGTGTCTAAATAATCTGTCAGGAGATGTCAGGTTTTTGTACAGTGACTCTGGGTTTCCTGTCACTGTGGGCTTCACAGCACAGTAGTACAGAGCAGAATCTGTCACTGCAGCAGAGGAGATCTCCAGATCCATTTGGGTTTTCTCCTTAGTCACTTTAACAGACAGTCAAGAGTTTGGATCTGCTTCCGATATTAATGAACCTGTTCCCAAATGATAGATGAGGAACTGTGATGGTTTTCCTGGATATTGTCGATACCAGAAAAAATCATCACTAGCTGCTGCAGTTTTGGAGTAATTGTATGACAGAGTAACAGTGCTGCCTTCTAAACTGTACTCTTCATTCTTTACTGGAGTGAGTTCTTCACAGTTGACACCTAAAGGAAGAGAAACTCTGTGTTATAACATGTTGCAAAGTCTTGTGGAATGAATAATATTCAAATGGCATTGGAATCAAAATTTGTCTTAATGCAGTATGAAACATACCTGTGAGTATGGTCAGAGACAGTCCAGAAAATACGCAGTAGTACAGTGAAACCATCCTAGATGAAGATAATTGTTATGGTTTGTGTGTTGAACACTGATGAATGTGGAAGTTCCTTTCTCTTTTCTATCAGTAACAGTTTTGCTCCTCCCTCAATCTCTCCCTCCTCTTGTTGCACTGTATTTTCAGTTGTCTAAGTTACAGTTCTTGTATCTTAATCTGTGGAAATGACATTTATGCTGTAATGATCATCCTGTACATAATTTTTTTATTCATGATAAATATAAATAGGATGTGTTTTTTTCAGCAAACAGACAGAGAAATACAATACAATTTAGAATTATAATTATTATAAGGGTTCCATGATATAACATGAGGTCCATTGACAGGCAAAGTCCACACCATCAACAGAATGTGATTTGAAGGTTTATTCAATGATTATGTTGTTATGGTTATGGTTTCCGGTTAGCACAGTTTGTAGCGTTTGGCCATAGCTGACGGCTTCTTCTCAGATATGGATGAGACATTGACTGCAGTGTGGGGAAGGCTTCAGAGAAGAATACGCTGTAGCTCCCGGGCTCAGCAGACCCCTTGAGGACCCTATGAGAGAATAGAGAGAGAGAGGGATAGAGAAGAGAGGGAGGGTGGGAGGGAAGAACGAGGACAAACAGGGGTGCAGGGCAGGAAGGCATATATAGGTTAAGGCTGGAAGAGGTGGAGTTGAGGCCTGGCCCTGCTCCTGAACCTCAGCTAGTTAGCTCCAACCACGTCTCATCCTCAATGGCAGTAACAAAAATACTAGTGATAAAGGACACTGTTGCCGCGTGCCTCTATCTAAACAGGTAACGATAATTAGTGTCATTGTGAAATGTCACTAAATATAATTCAAGTGCAAAAAAGTAAGTCTAATTTGCCAAAGATCAGGCAAATAATTTCGCAATTTTTCAGTGAAACATGTCAGTGTGCTGATTTGATAATTCCACTTGATGGCACTATAGGTGTTAAAATGGAGAACTGAAGTCTTGTTGATTTTGGCATCAAATCTCTCTTTCTGGAACTCTGCAGCATTATCTCCTGATCCAGACGTGAGCCGCAGCAGCATATACTTGGGAATATCATTTACTTCTTGTTTGTACCAGAACAAATAGGGATTTGAGTCAGTTGTCTCAAATGTACAACCAAGTGTAACTGAGTCTCCTTCAGTAGCAATGACATCTCCTCTTGGCTGGGTCACTCTGTCTTCTCCTTTACACTCTGGAAGAATAGAAGAAGAAGAAATTAATCAATAATGATAAATGACTGAAGGAGAACAAATCAGTAGGTTTAAAGAGTTACCTAGCCAGAGAGTAAGAATCAGGATGTTTCTCAGCCAGTGTTTCATGTCTGCAGTGAGAGGGGAGGAGAGAGAGGAAGAACATTGATACTCTGATGGATCTGGGCCTTCACATCATTGGCCCTTCCTCTTTATCATTTGTTGAGGAACCCTTATCATTTAAATCACATTTACAATTCAGGTATTTAGCTGACACTCTTATCCAGAATGACTCACAATGAGGGCTTGTACCTGTGCCTTTCAGTTATGGGACAGTCTCTCTAAACACTAGGCAACCTTGTCATAATTATTAAATCATTGATTGTTGTCCCAATATTTCTTGCTGGTTTTTTGACATGATGATAAACAACAATTCATTAAAACGCTGCCTTGATATGAAAGAGAATATACTCATTTGTGTATCCAGACATTTCACATGTTCAGAGTTGGGTATCTGACCAAATTGTTTTGATATGATTGAGGGCAACATTGTGACCAAAAACTAAAAATGTGAACAATATATTGAGATAAAACAGAATAACATAGTAAAAGGCAAATGCACAAAACAAAACAAAATTCAAAACATTGTTCAACTGAAACAAGGCTGAAAGTGTGTTTTTAAAGTAAATTATTTTAAAGGAAAACATTGAGTTGGGTGGTCTGATCTTCTATAAAATCAGAGTAACTTTATATAGATTTAGATTTATTTAAATGTACACTTAATGGTCCAGATGAAATGCTGTATTACTTTTTTTTTAAGTCACTGTTTTCTTAGGATTTTGTGTTTGTACCATCAAAAAGTTGACTTGCCATTTATCTGGATTTGCTGCACATGTGAATCCTCCCACAGTGTTTCATTAGCAGGTGTAACCACAGTGACTCTGATAAACCATGAATAACAGAATCCATCTGATATGAAGTTGTGGTTTGAATACCACTTCCCTCCTCTTTGAAGAATAGTGAGATATCTGTGTTCAGGTTTTTGTACAGCCTCTTCTAGACTTTCTATCACTGTGTTTCTAGAGCACAGTAGTAGAGAGCTGTGTCTGCCAGGGTGAGGCCTGTTATGGTGAGTTCAGTTGATGTTCTGGACGTTGTGGATTGATAACGTTTATCAGGAATATACTGATAACTGCTCAGTGACCCAGCTCCTTTCCGGAGTATAAACTGAGGAGCCCGGTTAGATTGATGACTGTACCAGTAAAGGTAAACACCCCCACTGTCTGTATTATAGGAGCAGCTCAGTGTCACAGATTCTCCCTCTCTTCCACTGACTTCATCACCTACAGGAGAGATGTTGTCTCCAGCTATTAGTCCTGGAAAAAGAAGAGAAAATTAACCCATTAGACTAACATTGTCCATGAGGCTTAGAGGAGGAGACAGTGGAAAATGTCAACTGTACAGTGTTACTCTATGGTCAGCAACACCTGAACTATTCAGATTGTGTCTTATTATATTCATATAAATGTGTAAACAAAAACAGAAAAAATCATGTCCATTCTATCATACCAAAGAGAAGTGCAGCAAGAATAATCCACAGCCAATGTTCCATCTCTACAACAAGGTTTAAAGCAACAGGAGAAACTAACTGATGTTCAACATTCAGTCTGAGAGTTGTTCTCTTCATGGCAGCAGTTATTAATGACAGAATGGTCAAACACAGTGCAGCAACAGTGCAACGCCTACTTGATAATGTCGCCCTCTAGTGGAGATTAAAAGTTCAATTCAACAATGTGGGAAAAAGGCTTCCAGCAGCTTGTCAGTATGTCAGCTTCTGTTTTTGTACAGTGACTCTGGGTTTCCTGTCACTGTGGGCTGCACAGCACAGTAGTACAGAGCAGAGTCTGTCACTGCAACAGAGGAGATCTCCAGATCCATTTGGGTTTTCTCCTTAGTCACTTTAACAGACAGTCCAGAGTTTGGATCTGCTTCCGATATTATTGAACCTGTCCCAAAGTGAGAGATGAGGAACTGTGGTGGTTTTCCTGGGTCTTGACGATACCATTAGAAGTAGTCAGTATCAGCTGCAGAGTAATTGTATGACAGAGTAACAGTGCTGCCTTCTAAACTGTACTCTTCATTCTTGACTGGAGTGAGTTCTTCACAGCTGACACCTACACGAAAATCATTTCATACAGAAATTAGTGAAGAAATAAGGTTTTCCTGACACATTTAGAGCTTGGTCTGGGCTTCAATGTCTCAGTAGAAACTGTAATAATATTCCCAGATATTAATGTCATTGTCCATTGGACTGAACTGTAGAAGAATCATAACTTACCAATGAATATGCTGAGGAACAGTATTGAGCAAACTGACACTGACAGCAGCATCTTAGAAGAAAAACACACAAATAATCCTAAAACTGAAGTCTGCTGTATTTCTGATCCTGACAGCCTCTCCCAGATGTACAGGAAGTACCTCCTCTTATTATATGCAGTGACATCACTGATCTCAGCAGGGTGGGGTTATGGGTCATCATCGAGTTTTTCTACACTGAATTTCCCTTCATCCACACTGCCTGAATGAAAGTTGTTGCATGCTGAATAAAAATACCTGCAGCGTGCTTAGTTGACTTTCCTGGATGAATGAAGATTGCAAAAAATAGCTTCATTAAGTTTTCAATAAAATATTCAGCAGTAGTAAAAGTTAAGAAATGTCAAGTTGAGCACCACTGAGGCATCTTGTCTCCTTTCATCAGGGACAAAAGACAGTTAAAGGTGCAGTAGGACACTTTGTACTTTAGCGACCCCAAGTGGCAGCTGGAGATAAATTACTTTATTACTCAGAAATCATGTGTGTGAGGGGTGGAGATGCTGAAAAGGTTGAGCCATTGTTGGTGAGTCCAGCTTTCTGTGGACGGAGCGTTTTCTATCTGCTGTTTAGGAGACACTTTTGGATTTCACTCTTAAGTTTGGATTTGTCGCTTCATTTGTAGAAAGATTTCCCACCAGTGACCATAAAGACACCAGAATTTAATTTCTGCATATAGAGTATGAGACACACTTTTCTATTGGAACCTCATTATTTTGATAAGATGTGTATTTTTACATAAATACACTTTTACACTTGCCAAGTGCAGCTTTAGCATTGAAGGACAGCTATAGAGGTCATAACAAAATGAAAATATAAGATCAGTAAGCCTTTCAACATCATTCACCAGTAAACTGAAAAAGGAGTTAAGATCACTGCTTTAACAACAAGAAGTAGCCCTAATGTAGAAAAATGTCCAAAATGTTAGATGTCTTTGTTATATTAATGATGTAATACTGGCACACCTGTGCTGGCCTCCAGCTTGGAGCATCTCTGTCTACTCAGCTGTGATATTTCTCCACCGAGTGAATGATAGGAGAATCTGCAGTATTTTATGTTTTAAAAGAGAAGATAAATGATGTGATCTGCTGGGTTATGTGGTGACAAGAGGTCAACTTTGGAGAAATTTTAAGTGTCAAAAATCACTTCCTCTGTCCCTGTTAGTTTGATCATAAAACAATACACAGTACAGAGACTCCATCTTAGACAGAGGAGCTGGTTGGGTTTGTCTGTTGAGCCCCAATGTCTCTGTGAGTCACTTTTTCTTATAGATTTCATTGCCAACGTACAGATGTGTCATCTTCTGCTCCTGCCTGCCAGGTTTTTGTACAGTGACTCTGGGTTTCCTGTCACTGTGGGCTGCACAGCACAGTAGTACAGAGCAGTGTCTGTCACTGCAGCAGAGGAGATCTCCAGATGAAACTGCTCTCTGTCTTTTTTAAAAGTCAATCCATGTTCGCTGATGAAGTTTGTGATCAGAAGCTGTGGAGCTGAACTGGGGAACTGGCGATACCAGAAGAAGAGGGTTGCTGAAGAGTAGTTACAGGAGAGAGTTACTGTGTCTCCTTCTAGAGCCTGAACTCTGTCTTGGATTGACTGGATGGTTTGCTGATAACTGGAACCTGCAGATGTGAAAAATTGGATGAATTATGTGTTTTATAATTTTGAAAAATAGAAAATACAAATCTGAATCATTTTATTCAATAAGAGAAATACATGTACAAGAATTTGTCTTGGTTCAAACTGGCATACAGCCTGATCAGAGTGTGACTTACCAGCAAACACACCAAATAAAATAACAGACAGGATGAACTGCATAGCTGATGTTGGACCTTAAGCATATACTGCAGCATCAAGAAACCAATCTATCAGCAGATGTTTTTACAGATCATTTCTGTTCTCCTGCCTGTCAGGCTCCGCCTCCTGGTAAAATGGTAACAAAGACTGGAAAAGCTAGAATATCACCATATAATTGAGTTGGCAAGTCAGATCTCTTATGAAATCAGAGTAACTTTATTTTCCAGTTAGAATAAATGTACAGGAAATTGTCCAGGGGAAAATGTTCTTTTCGTTTCATCTACTGAGTTATTTTCTTTTGGTAGTGTGTTTGTAACATCAAAAAGTTGATTTGTCATTTATTTGGATTTCCTGCACATGAATCCCCCCACAGTGTTTCATTAGCAGGTATAACCACAGTGGCTCTGATAAACCATGAATAACAGAATCCATCTGATATGAAGTTGTGGTTTGAATACCACTTCCCTCCTCTTTGAAGAATAGTGAGATATCTGTGTTCAGGTTTTTGTACAGCCTCTTCTAGACTTTCTATCACTGTGTTTCTAGAGCACAGTAGTAGAGAGCTGTGTCTGCCAGGGTGAGGCCTGTTATGGTGAGTTCAGTTGATGTGCTGGACGTTGTGGATCGATAATGATTATCAGGAATATATTGATAACTGCTCAGTGAACCAGCTCCTTTCCAGAGAATAAACTGAGGAGCCTGGTTAGATTGATGTCTGTACCAGTGTAGGTAAACACCATCTCTGTCTGTATTATAGGAACAGCTCAGTGTCACAGATTCTCCCTCTCTTCCACTGACTTCATCTTCTACAGGAGAGATGTTGTCTCCAGCTATTAGTCCTGGAAAAAGCAGAGAAAATTAACCCATTAGACTAACATTGTCCATGAGGCTCAGAGGAGAAGACAGTGGAAAATGTCAACTGTACAGTGTTACTCTATGGCCAGCAACACCTGAACTATTCAGATTGTTTACTGACCTATCTATATTCATATACATTTGTATTCAAAAATAATGTTTTCTAACATACCAAAGAGAAGTGCAGCAAGAATAATCCACAGCCAATGTTCCATCTCTACAACAAGGTTTAAAGCAACAGGAGAAACTAACTGATGTTCAACATTCAGTCTGAGAGTTGTTCTCTTCATGGCAGCAGTTATTAATGACAGAATGGTCAAACACAGTGCAGCAACAGTGCAACGCCTACTTGATAATGTCGCCCTCTAGTGGAGGTTAAAAGTTCAATTCAACAACGTGGGAAAAAGGCTTCCAGCAGCTTGTCAGTATGTCAGCTTCTGTTTTTGTACAGTGACTCTGGGTTTCCTGTCTCTGTGGGCCTCACAGCACAGTAGTACAGAGCAGAGTCTGTCACTGCAGCAGAGGAGATCTCCAGATCCACACGACTCTGCTCTTTGACATGTTTGATGCTCAGTCCTTGTATGGGATTATTTACGATTCCTACGTACTCCAGTATGAGGAATTGTGGAGCTGTTCCAGGATACTGGCGGTACCATAACAGACTGTAAACAGCTGAGCTGTTGTATCTGCAGGAGAGCTTCACTTTACTGCCCTCAATAGCTTGTTCAACAACCTTCTCTGGTGTGATGGTGTCTTCAACACTTTGACCTGTAATGAAAAGTTTGAGTGAATGGAACTGGATCCAAAAGTCCTTTGAGGGTTACATCAAGTAATTTTGTATGTTAAAATATTCTTTCAAACATTTCAATGTTTCCAAAAGACTTCACAAGATGTGTATGTGGTCTGATGGTATCACTTCAAGAAAACAATTCCTCATTAAATTAGATATTCTTACCCCATAATATGCAGAATACAATAATTGAACAGAGAATCATCATAGCTACAGTACAATATGAGTAGAGCAGGAATGATTTTCCTCTGAAGGATTCACACAAAAGTCTCATCATCATCTGTTCTAATGTGTAACTATGCTCCTCCTCTTCACACATTTTGAATCATCATTATGAGTCCATCAGTAAATGGTGTCAATGTCCACAAGAATCCAGTAGGAGGCACCACAGTCAAATGAAAAGTGAACTGTAGTGTCTATAACTTCTGCCAGGGGTTTTTGTACAGTGACTCTGGGTTTCCTGTCACTGTGGGCTTCACAGCACAGTAGTACAGAGCAGAGTCTGTCACTGCAGCAGAGGAGATCTCCAGATCCATTTGGGTTTTCTCCTTATTCACTTTAAAAGACAGTCCAGAGTTTGGATCTACTTCCAATATTAATGAACCTGTTCCCGAGTGAGAGATGAGGAACTGTGGTGGTTTTCCTGGGTCTTGGCGATACCAGTAGAAGTAATCACTACCAGTTGCATTTTTATAGTATTTGTATGACAGAGTAACAGTGCTGCCTTCTAAACTGTACTCTTCATTCTTCACTGGAGTGAGTTCTTCACAGCTGACACCTAAAGGAAGAGATAACTGTGTTATAACATGTTGCAAAAGTATTGTGGAATGAATAATGTTCAAAAGGCGTTGGAATTAAAACGTTTTCTTAGTACAGAATCTAACATACCTGTAAGAATGGTCAGAAACAGTAGACAAAACACACAATCATACAGTGACACCATCCTAAATACAGGTAATAGTGATGTTTTATAGATGCAACACTGATGAATATGGAAGTTCCTTTCTCTTCTATAGTTCAGTAACAGTTTTGCTCCTCCCTGAATCTCTCCCTCCACTCGCAGCACTCTATTTTCTCTGAGTTACAGTTCTGGTACATTAAGGTCTGGAAATGGCAGTAATGCTACAATCAGCATTGTGTAAATTAATGTATTACTCATGATGCATATAAATAAGGTGTTTTTCCAGCATAGACACATACAGATACAATACAACTCAGTGTTAAAATGATGGTAAAGGTTCCTGTATATAACATGAGGTCCACTAGGAAATCTCATCCACAACAGCAGTAACAAAAATAGTGGAGATAAAGAACACACTTGTCAAGTGTAGCATGTAGATGTAGCCTACATACTGACTCATAGTACAAGGACAACAGCAGCTCACATTCTGTACAGAGCAACACAGACAACAGACAGCTGACTGTACATTTCAGTCTACAGATGTACATTCAGCATTCAGTCAACATGAGTGTTCAGGCAGAGCGACATCAGGTCTGGTTGTAGCTGTAGAGGGACATGGTGAGAGTCCAGCAGGGCACTGGACCAATGTATCATGACACAGATATACTGAGGAGGATAAACTGGATACAATAACATATGAGAATTATGTACATGTATGATCATGTTTCCAGAAGCTGTAATTTGCCAAGTGTACAAAGATCTGCCCAGACCAAACTGTGACCTTTTTTTTATCATTTCTTATTTATATTTTATCTTTTGGAGAAAATCAGAAACACTTCACTGGCTTATTTGATGTATGAAAACTTATGATTCAGATTTTGGATGAAGCAGATCTTTTTGAAATCTGAAAAGCTGTAAAGCTATAAGAAAAGGGAAAATGAGTCCACATTAAATTCTAGTTGAAATGAATTAATCAACTGATCAGAAATTTGAAGGTTATTATTTAGTGAAGAAAAATACTCTTTTCTTTTTGTGCATTCAGTGTTTTTTTAGGGTGGTGTGTTTGCACCATCATAATGTTGATTTGTCATTTATTTGGATTTCCTGCTCATGTAAATCCTCCCACAGTGTTTCATTAGCAGGTGTAACCACAGTGGCTCTGATAAACCATGAATAACAGAATCCATCTGATATGAAGTTGTGGTTTGAATACCACTTCCCTCCTCTTTGAAGAATAGTGAGATATCTGTGTTCAGGTTTTTGTACAGCCTCTTCTATACTTTCCATCACTGTGTTTCTAGAGCACAGTAGTAGAGAGCTGTGTCTGCCAGGGTGAGGCTTGTTATGGTGAGTTCAGTTGATGTTCTGGATGTTGTGGATCGATAACGATTATCAGGAATATATTGATCACTGCTCCGAGACCTGGCTCCTTTCCAGAGTATAAACTTTGGAGCCTGGTTAAATTGATGTCTGTACCAGTAAAGGTCAACATACTCATAAGTTGTATCATAGGAGCAGCTCAGTGTCACAGATTCTCCCTCTCTTCCACTGACTTCATCTTCTACAGGAGAGATGTTGTCTCCAGCTGTTAGTCCTGGAAAAAGTAAAGAAAATCAATCCATTAGAGTAACATTGTCCATGAGGCTTAGAGGAGAAGACAGTGGAAAATGTCAACTGTACAGTGTTACTCTATGGCCAGCAACACATGAACTGTTGAGATAGTTTACTGTCCTACTATATTCATATAAATATGTGAAAAAACAAACACAATGTCCTTTCTATCATACCAAAGAGAAGGGCAGCAAGAATAATCCACAGCCAATGTTCCATCTCTACAACAAGGTTTAAAGCAACAGGAGAAACTAACTGATGTTCAACATTCAGTCTGAGAGTTGTTCTCTTCATGGCAGCAGTTATTAATGACAGAATGGTCAAACACAGTGCAGCAACAGTGCAACGCCTACTTGATAATGTCGCCCTCTAGTGGAGGTTAAAAGTTCAATTCAACAACGTGGGAAAAAGGCTTCCAGCAGCTTGTCAGTATGTCAGCTTCTGTTTTTGTACAGTGACTCTGGGTTTCCTGTCACTGTGGGCTTCACAGCACAGTAGTACAGAGCAGAGTCTGTCACTGCAGCAGAGGAGATCTCCAGATCCATTTGGGTTTTCTCCTTATTCAACGGTGAACCTGTTCCCGAGTGAGAGATGAGGAACTGTGGTGGTTTTCCTGGGTCTTGGTGATACCAGTAGAAGTAATCACTACCAGTTGCAGTTTTGGAGTATTTGTAGGACAGAGTAACAGTGTTGACTTCAATACTGTACTCTTCATTCTTGACTGGAGTTAGGTCCTCACACATGACACCTACATGAAAAGTATTTAATACAGAAGTTATTAAATAAAGTTTGGCTTTCTGCACATATTTAAAGCTTGTTCTGGACTTAAATCCCTCAATGGAAATTGCTAATAAAGCTCCCTACTCTTAATGTCATTTAATATATAACTTACCAGTGAGTATGCTGACAAACAGCAGTGAGGACACTGACACTGAAAGCAGCATCTTAGAAGAAAAACACAAATAATTCTACAGCCAAAGTGTCTGACGTGTGCTATATTTCTGATCCTGACAACCTCACCCATCCCAGTTGTACAGGAAGTACCTCCTGTTATTATATGCAGTGACATCACTGCTCTCAGCAGGGTGGGGTTATGGGTCATCCTCAATGAACAGAGCAAGTGTGCTTAGTTGTCTTTCCCTGGAAGAATAAAGGTTAAAGGAAAATGTTGTATACAGTGTTGAACAAACTTTTCACCAGCATTAAAAGTTAAGAAATGTCAAGTTGAGCACCACTGTCTGCTTTCATCAGTGACAAAAGACAGTTAAAGGTGCAGTTGGACACTTTGCAGTTTGGTGTCCCCAAGTGGCAGCAGGAGTTAACTCACTGGCTTTAATTTGGCAAACTGAGAATCTACTGCAGCTAAATTAGAGAGGATGGGACACTGCTTATTATTATTTTTTATTATACACCATTAATAAACTGAAAAAGTGAGAAGGAGTTGAGATCGGTGCTTTAACAACAAGGAGTAGACCTAATAAAAATGTACAAAATGGATTGTCTGTTGAGCACCAATGTCACTGTGAGTAATTTTTCTTATGGATTTCATTGCCAACGTACAGATGTGTCATCTGCTCCTGGCTGTCAGGTTTTTGTACAGTGACTCTGGGTTTCCTGTCACTGTGGGCTTCACAGCACAGTAGTACAGAGCAGAGTCTGTCACTGCAGCAGAGGAGATCTCCAGATCCACACGACTCTGCTCTTTGACATGTTGGATGCTCAGTCCTGGTATGGGATTATTTACAATTACTGAGCAGTCCAATATGAGGAACCAGGGAGCTGATCCAGGATACTGGCGGTACCATAACAGACTGTTAACTAGAGAGCTGTTGTATCTGCAGGAGAGCTTCACTTTACTGCCCTCAATAGCTTGTTCAACATCCTTCTCTGGTGTGATGGTGTCTTCAACACTTTGACCTGTAATGAAAAGTTTGAGTGAATGGAACTGAATCCAAAAGTCCTCAGAGAATTTCATTAACTAATCCTGCATGCTAAACATATTCTTGAAAAAAAAACAAAAAAAAAAACTTTTCTTTGCAAAATCCATGTGTAGTCTCATGGTATCAGTTGAAGAAAACCATGTCTCATTAAATTATATATTCTTACCCCATAATATGCAGCATAAAATAATTGAACAGATAATCTTCATAGTTAACTCAATGAACAGTACAATATGAGTAGAAAATCAAAAGGAATGATTTTCTTCTGAACAATTCACATAAAAGTCTCTTCATCATCTGTAACTATGCTCCTCCTCTTGAGACATTTTGAATCATCATTATGCGTCTATCAGTAAATGTTGTCAGTGTGCAGAAGAATCCAACAGGAGGAGCCACAGTCAAGGCAATGGGTGAACTGTAGCGTCTATATCTTGTGCCAGAGGTTGTCAGGTTTTTGTACAGTGACTCTGGGTTTCCTGTCACTGTGGGCTTCACAGCACAGTAGTACAGAGCAGAGTCTGTCACTGCAGCAGAGGAGATCTCCAGATCCATTAGGCTTTTCTCCTTAGTCACTTTAATAGACAGTCCAGAGGTTAGATCTGCTCTGCTCAAAACTGAACCTGTTGCTGAGTGATAGATGAGGAACTGTGGTGGTTTTCCTGGGTCTTGGCGATACCAGAAGATCTGATCGCCGGCTTCTGCAGAGTAATTGTATGACAGAGTAACAGCGCTGCCTTCTAAGCTGTACTCTTCATTCTTGACTGGACGGAGGTCCGCACAGGTTACACCTACATAAAAATAATTTAACACAAATATTTTTTGAATGATTTTCCATGACGCATATATAGTTTGTTCTGTGTGGCAAAAAAATCTCAATGCAAAATGGTCATACATTTCCCAAAAAACAATGTCATAATCTATTGGACTGAAATCTAAAAGAATCAGTCACAGTAACTTACTGGTAAATATGCTGAGGAAGAGCAGTGAGTACGCTGACAGCAGCATCTTGGAAGAAAAACACACCAATAATCCTAAAACTGAACTTTGTGAGGTCTGCTGTATTTCTGATCAGCCGTACAGGAAGTCCATCCTCTTTTCTTAAAGTCACAACAGCTGAATCTCCTTCCAGGAGTGTGTAAACTGTCACTCCACTGTAAGAGGCAGCTGCTGTATATCTGTCATGTGGAGTGATACTCGCATGGAGCGGAAGTGAACAAGGAGGAGGAGTGAACTGCTTTAGAAACCATGAATGGAACAGCATCACACCCGCTCCACTTCTGTTAGGAGGACACTGTTGTTCTTGTAGTGGTGTTGGTCTTCTCAAATTTACAGGCACTCTTTGGTATGAACTCCACTCCCTAGAAAAAATAAAAAGCGGATGTTTCTCTGTATTCTCTGTATTTTATCTGAGTTATAGTTCTGACAGTGAAGCTGCAGTCATCATGTCACTACATTTATTAGTCATGGCAGATAGAAATAAGATTTGTCTATTTCTAGCATAGAGAGAAACACATACAATACAATTTAGTATTCACATTGTTACAAGGTATTAGAAGACAATATGAGGTCCGCTACTACATCTCATCCACAACAGCAATAACTAACAGAGTGGAGATAAAGGATTTTGTTTTCAATTACATCTATATCAAAAGTCAATTTTAATCGATTTAATTGATTTTTTATCTCATCTATGTCTTGTCCTATTTATTTAAAACTTTTAACTTGTTTGTAACTCGACATCATTGTAAATGAGGGCAACCTCAATGGTTATTCGAGTTTAAATAAAGGTTTTAAATGAAATGAAATACCTTATGTACATAGTTAACATCCCACAACACCTCACACTCTGCCGAGTTTAAGTGTTACATGCTATAACAAACATGCTTCCTCATTCTTTCTTTGAACTTTTTTTCTACTGCTTTTGTCATTAGTGCAAAGAAACTAGACCAGGGGTGGGCAATTATTTTTCCTGGGGGGCCACATGAGAAACCCAGATTGTTGCCGGGGCCCAAACAAATTTTGTCATGCCGTAACCTCTAATTTTATCACTAGATTAAATTATAGAAAAACATACTGTGCACTTATTCTTCAGCATTTATTATATTGAAAATCACTGCAAACAGCATCTTATTAAGAAAATTAAGCTATATGCAGGAGTCTTTGAACCTACTGTACAGGACTGACCATTTTGGGTAAAAATGTCCAAAATTAAAAAAACTAAACAAAACAAAAAATCTCTCAGCATGCCAAAAGATAAAAAAACATGCACTGCAGGTCCAAAAAGCAAGGTTGAAAAATAAAACCAAACAAACCTGATAAAAAAAATAATAAATCCAAACCAGTAGGCTACACCATCTCATATACACACATGCACACGTTAGCCTAGTTTTTTTCCACAATTTATGAGAACTTGAGTTTGTTTGTTGGATAATCCACTGTGGATTGTCAATGCCAAAAAACAATAACTTTCGTTCTGTGAAGCTTTGTAAAAAGTCCTTCCTGCTTTTGTAGCTTAGCTAGCAATCGGCTGTCCTCATCTTCTCATCTTCCGATAGATTTCTGTATTTTTCCGCGTGTTTTGTCTCGAAGTGACGGCTCAAGCTGTACTCTCTGAATACAGCCACATGTTCGTTGCAAACTAGGCACACAGCTGTACCGCCAACCTCAGTGAAAAAATACGTAGCAGTCAATGATTTCTTAAACAGTCCACATTTGGCATCAACCTTTCGCTTTTTAGCGCTCATTTTGTGTGGAAGGCTACCCCAAATTGTACCGCCATCGACTGCGTTGCACGAACAAAATGAGAAGTGCCTCAGCCGGCCCTCCTCTCGCCAGCTGATGTCGCTATGACTTCAAACATCACTCACGTCAATGTCAACGGTGACAGGAAGAAGCACACTCACGACACAAGCGTTTCAAAATAAAAGCCAATTTAGGTTCAATCTCATTCAATTCTTAAGTAAAATGGTGTGGTTTGTCTTAGACCTCCCGGGCCAGGCAGCACCATCATGAGGGCCGGTTCCGGCCCGCTGGCCGTATAATGCCCAGGTCTGAACTAGACTGTAGTATAATATACCATTGAAATTGAATTGTGTTTGCCTCCCTCTAGTGGATGTTGTGCACTATTGTGTTGATCTAGTATTCTGGATGTCTGCACTAAAGGTTTTTGTACTGAGTTTTGGTGTTTCCTGTCACTGTGGGCTGCAGAGCACAGTAGTACACAGCAGAGTCAGACGGCTGCAGCTTCTGGATCGTCAGAGGAACTGATCTTAAGGTGGGATCCAGCATGACCTGAAATCTCTGCTTTAACCCATCCACTCTGTTCTCATAGCCAAGTTTAGAGCGGCTAAGGATGAATTTGGGAATGTCGTTTACATCCTGCTTGTACCAGTAGAGATATGGATTTGTTTGACTGGTGTTATATTCACAGCCAAGTGTTACTGCCTCTCCTTCAGTAGCAGTCATATCTCCTTTTGGTTGTAGCACGTTGTCTTTTTGTGCTCTGCATTCTGTAGAACAACAGCAAACAGTATCAATGTAATGTTAACGAATCCATATGCAAAATGTTGGATTAATATCAAGGGAACAGAGTTCGATCATACCAAAGCACATAGCAACCAGCAACACTGAAATGAGCAGATACATCATAGCTGCACTCTTCAGTAACTATGAGATACAGCAACTAGAGAGCAGGCTCTGAGTCCCACTGTTTTGTCTTCATCTTAAAAACTAAGTTGGTAGATTTGAAGGAGGAGCTTGTTCAGAGTGACAGGGCTCATTCACAACCCTGTGTTATTACTCCAATTACCGATTGTATACAATACACACTTTTGTACCACTTTCCCTTCATGTGTGAAAGTCTTTTCAATTATTTGTTGGTTGTTTATTTTTCTTGACTGGCATGGACTTATAAATGAACTGCAAAGTGTCAGTAAAGGTACTGTCCCAGGGTTTTTGAATTGGTTCCATCTTATTTACTATATTACTAACTGGAAAATGTGTTAAATGCTTTCTGTATCTTTAGATTTTGCTATTACTATGCATTACATATTCCCTTGACTATCAGTCAGCAATGCATAATTATCAATAAAACTGTCTAGCCTATCAATGATGAGCTTTTCCAACACCTTGGAGAACTGGGAAAGAACTGGAAAAGTAATGACACTGGCCAATATTTAGTAAAATTATGTCTATCCCCAGTTTTAAATAATGGGCTGACTAATATTCATATGCATGTTTGTTGGGTTGGAGGGTGAAACCCACTGCCTAGGATGGCATCTGCTTTCCACGAAGTGATGAAGTTCAGAAGACACCAGCATGAAGCAATGTTCAGGTTTCAAAGCGCTTTGATTTACTGTAGATGTTCTTAAGTGAACAGGTAACAGTTCCTATACAGATGACTCTCATGTGTATAGGTTAGAGGTGTCATACAGCTTGCTGTGTAATACTCTCTTATTTATGTAATCATACTTCATTGTTAACATCACAGAACACCTCACACTCTGCAATTTAATTGATATGCAATAACAAACACTCTATCTCTTTCTGCCCTTGAACTTTATTTACTGATTGTTAAATTGTTTTTGTCATTGACGCTAAGAAATGACACTACATTCTAACATACCACTGTAATTTAATTGTATTTCCCTCTATCTAGTGGACATTGTGGAGTATTGCATTGTCTTTGCATAGAGGATTTATGCACAAAAGGTTTTTGTATTGAGTTTTGGTGTTTCCTGTCACTGTGGGCTTCACAGCACAGTAGTACAGAGCAGAGTCTGTCACTGCAGCAGAGGAGATCTCCAGATCCACACCACGCTTTCCTTCAGCCAGTTTAGTAGAGAACCTTGTGTCTGATTCAAGAGTCTCTGTTGACTTTGTATATCCTGAGATGTACAGGAGGAATTCTGGTTGTTTTCCTGGATATTGTCGATACCAGAAGAAATGATCACCAGTTGTTACAGAGTAATTGTATGACAGAGTAACAGTGCTGCCTTTTAAACTGGACTCTTCAGTCTTGACTGGAGTGAGTTCTTCACAGCTGACACCTACAAAAAAATAATTTCATACAGAAGTTAGTGAATAATTAAGGTTTTCCCGAGACTTTTAGAGCTTGTTCTGGGCTTCAATAGAAACTGTTATAATATTCCCAGATATTAATGTAATTGTCCATTGGACTGAACTGCAGAATAACAATTCACTAAATAACTTACCGATGAATATACTGAGGAACAGTATTGAGCACACTGACACTGACAGCACCATTTTAGAAGAAAAACACACAAATAATCCTAAAACTGAAGTCTGTTGTATTTCTGATCCTGACAGCCTCACCTCTCCCTGCTGTACAGGAAGTACCTCCTCTTATCATATGCAGTGACATCACTGATCTCAGCAGGGTGGGGTTATGGGTCATCATCAGGTTGTCCTACACTGAATTTCCTTCCATCCACACTGCCTGAATGCAAATTATTGCATGCTGAAGTAGACTGAGAAGTTTTCAACAAAATATTCACCAGTAGTAAAAGTTAAGAAATGTCAAGTTGAGCACCACTGAGGCATCTTGTCTCCTTTCATCAGGGACAACAGACAGTTAAAGGTGCAGTAGGACACTTTGTACTTTAGTGACCCCAAGTGGCAGCAGGTGTTAACTGAATTTAACTTGGGTAAATGGGGAGAATCTACTGCATATAATTTAGAGAGGATGGGACACAGTTGTTTTCTTTTTTTTTTTTTTTGTTAATTATTATGCACCAGTAATAAACTGAAAAAGGAGTTGAGATCACTGCTTTAGCCCTAATATAGAAAAATATCCAAAATTGTTGGGCTGTTCAGCACCAATATCTCTGTGAGTCCCTTTCTCTTATGGTTTCCATTGCCAATGTACAGATGTGTTATCTTCAGCTCCTGGCTGTCAGGTTTTTGTACAGTGACTCTGGGTTTCCTGTCACTGTGGGCTTCACAGCACAGTAGTACAGAGCAGAGTCTGTCACTGCAGCAGAGGAGATCTCCAGATCCATTTGGGTGTTATCCTTATTCACTTTAATAGACAGTCTAGAGGTTAGATCTGCTCTGTTCAATACTGAACCTGTTGCTGAGTGATAGATGAGGAACTGTGGTGGTTTTCCTGGGTCTTGGCGATACCAGAAGAAAGTTTCACCAGTTGAAGGTTTGTCGTTTTTGTATGACAGAGTAACAGCGCTGCCTTCTAAGCTGTACTCTTCATTCTTGACTGGACTGAGGTCCGCACAGGATACACCTACATAAAAATAATTTAACACAAATATTTCTGAATGAATTAACATTTCCATGACACATATATAGTTTGTTCTGTGTGGCAAAAAAATCTCAATGCAAAATGGTCATCCAAAAAACAATGTCATAATCTATTGGAGTGAAATCTAAAAGAATCAGTCACAGTAACTTACTGGTAAATATGCTGAGGAAGAGCAGTGAGTACACTGACAGCAGCATCTTGGAAGAAAAACACACCAGTAATCCTAAAACTGAACTATGTGAGGTCTGCTGTATTTCTGATCAGCCGTACAGGAAGTCCATCCTCTTTTCTTAAAGTCACAATAGCGGAATCTCCTTCCAGGAGTGTGTAAACTGTCACTCCACTGTAAGAGGCAGCTGCTGTACATCTGTCATGTGGAGTGATACTCGCATGGAGCGGAAGTGAACAAGGAGGAGGAGTGAACTGTTATAGAAACCATGAATGGAACAGTATCACACCCGCTCCACTTCTGTTAGGAGGACACTGTTGTTCTTGTAGTGGTGTTGGTCTTCTCAAATTCACAGGCACTCTTTGGTATGAACTCCACTCCCTAGAAAAAATAAAAAGCGGATGTTTCTCTGTATTCTCTGTATTTTATCTGAGTTATAGTTCTGACAGTGAAGCTGCAGTCATCATGTCACTTCATTTATTAGTCATGGCAGATAGAAATAAGATTTGTCTATTTCTAGCATAGAGAGAAACACATACAATACAATTTAGTATTCACATTGTTACAAGGTATTAGAAGACAATATGAGGTCTGCTACTACATCTCATCCACAACAGCAATAACTAACAGAGTGGAGATAAAGGATACAGTTGTCAATTACCTCTGTCTCAAAAGTCAATAATAATCGATAACATTGTGAAGTTTAAGTGTAAAAATGTAAATCTATTTTGTGAAAGATCGAATAATTAAGCTTTTTTTTCAGTCAAACATGTCAACATGCTGATCTGATAATTCCACTTGATGGCACTGTTGGTATTAAAATGAAGAACTGAAGTGTCTGAATAATCTGTCAGGAGATGTGAGGTTTTTGTACAGTGACTCTGGGTTTCCTGTCACTGTGGGCTTCACAGCACAGTAGTACAGAGCAGAGTCTGTCACTGCAGCAGAGGAGATCTCCAGATCCACACCACGCTTTCCTTCAGCCAGTTTAGTAGAGAACCTTGTGTCTGATTCAAGAGTCTCTGCTGATGTTGCATAACCTGAGATGTACAGGAGGAATTCTGGTTGTTTTCCTGGATATTGTCGATACCAGAACAAATTATCAACAGCTGCAGAGTATTTGTATGACAGAGTAACAGTGCTGCCTTCTAAACTGGACTCTTCATTCTTGACTGGAGTGAGTTCTTCACAGCTGACACCTACATGAAAATAATTTCATACAGAAGTTAGTGAATAATTAAGGTTTTCACAAGACTTTTAGAGCTTCTTCTGGGCTTCAATAGAAGCTGTTATAATATTCCCAGATATTAATGTAATTGTCCATTGGACTGAACAGTAGAATAACAATTCACTATATAACTTACCGATGAATATACTGAGGAACAGTATTGAGCACACTGACACTAACAGCAGCATCTTAGAAGAAAACACACAATAATCCTAAAACTGAAGTCTGCTGTATTTCTGATCCTGACAGCCTCGCCTCTCCCAGCTGTACAGGAAGTACCTCCTCTTATTATATGCAGTGACATCACTGATCTCAGCAGGGTGGAGTTATGGGTCATCATCAGGTTTTTCTACACTGAATTTCCTTCCATCCACACTGCCTGAATGCAAATCATTGCGTGCTGAAGTAGACTGAGAAGTTTTCAACATAATATTCACCAGTAGTAAAAGTTAAGAAATGTTAAGTTGAGCACCACTGAGGTATTTTGTCTCCTTTCATCAGGGACAACAGACAGTTAAAGGTGCAGTAGGACACTTTGTACTTTGGTGACCCCAAGTGGCAGCTGGAGTTAACTGACTGAATCTAATTTGGAAAAACAGGGATAATGCTGCATCTAATTTAGAGAGGATGGATGTTGAAGAAATGTACTGGAGTCAGAGGTTCATCTTACTTGAATGTATATTTATTGAAAGGAGATTCTTGCAAGAGGAAGAGATGCACACAGCAGGAGGCTGCATACACTTCTTCAAAGAGAAAGAGATTGAACCAGTCCTTTATGTATCTTCCAAGGATGTACAGAATGTGCTGACATTAAAACAGGTCACCAAAGTAGAGTATAAGCAAGACATGTTATGTCTTAAGTTAGAGCTTCCATTGACATCTTGGAGACATCCAGGAGCCACTCTGACAACAAGACCTCTGGCATAGTAAGTTATGGCACAAGGTTTACAGTGAGGTGACCATCTTGAGTTTTCTTCCACAGTTCCCCCCTTGTTGATTATGAAATCAACAACACAAAATCAACTACACCGTTGTTTTTTATGTTTTTTTTTTCATAATTATTATGCATGCAGTAATGAACTGAAAAAGGAGTTGAGATCATTGCTTTAGAACTAATATAGAAAAATATCCAAAATGGTTGGGTTTGTCTGTTGAGCACCAATGTCTCTGAGTCCCTTTCTCTTATGGTTTCCATTGCCAATGTACAGATGTGTTATCTTCTGCTGCTGGCTGTCAGGTTTTTGTACAGTGACTCTGGGTTTCCTGTCACTGTGGGCTGCACAGCACAGTAGTACAGAGCAGAGTCTGTCACTGCAGCAGAGGGGATCTCCAGATCCATTTGGGTTTTATCCTTAGTCACATTAACAATCAGTCCAGACTTTGGATCTGCTTTCAGTATTACTGAACCTGTTGCGGAGTGAGAGATGAGGAACTGTGGTGGTTTTCCTGGGTCTTGGCGATACCAGAAGAAAGTATCACTAGTTGCACTTTTGGAGTAATTGTATGACAGAGTAACAGTGCTGCCTTCTAAACTGTACTCTTCATTCTTGACTGGAGTGAGTTCTTCACAGCTGACACCTACATGGAAATAATTTCATACAGAAGTTAGTGAGTAAATTAGGTTTTCCTGACACATTTATAACTGGTTATGCGGTTCAGTCACTCAACAGAAACTGAAATAACATTCCCAGGTATTAATGTAATCGTCTATTGGATTGAACTTTAAAAGACTCATTCACTATATACATGTAACTTACCGATAAATATGCTGAGGAATAGTAGTGAGCACACTGACACTGACAGCAGCATCTTAGATGAAAAACACACAAATAATCCTAAAACTGAAGTCTGCTGTATTTGTGATCCTGACAGCCTCACCTCTCCCTGCTGTACAGGAAGTACCTCCTCTCATTATATGCAGTGACATCACTGATCTCAGCAGGGTGGGGTTATGGGTCATCATCAGGTTTGTGTACACTGTATTTCCTTCCATCCACACTGCCTGGATGCAAATTATTGCGTGCTGAAGTAAAAGTGCAAGTATGCCTAGTTGACTTTCCTGGATAAATGAAGATTGAAAAAAAATAGCTTCATCAAGTTTTCAACAAAATATTCACCAGTAGTAAAAGTTAAGAAATGTCAAGTTGAGCACCACTGAGGTATCTTGTCTCTTTTCATCAGGGACAACAGACAGTTAAAGGTGCAGTAGGACACTTTGTACTTTAGTGACCCCAAGTGGCAGCAGGAGTTAACTGAATTTAATTTGGGTAAACAGGTAGAATCTACTGCATCTGATTCAGAGAGGACGCGACACAGTTGTTTTGTTTTTTTTAATTACCGTATTTCCTCTAATAGTGGCCGGTAGTCAATTAAAAGCCGGGTCTCCGATAATGGCCGGGGTTGTGGTCGACACGAACAAATAAAGGCCGGCTACAAATACAAGTCGGGGAAAAAAACAAAGGAAACAAGCGTGAATTCGCCATAGCTGCGACCACGTACTGTGCGGCTATAAGCCGCCAAAGGGTGGGGAAATTTTTGTGGACCAACCGACCGACCGACCGCCAGAGCGAGCTATAGAGCTGCTGGTCGTAGCTAAAAACAACGGTGGACACCGGTAAACTCCTGGCGGAAGTCTCTGGAACGTGCCGCCGTCGATTACCGTAATTATCGTAATGCATTGCAGTAACAAAAAAACGGCTACCTAACAAACCCAAACAGAAGCAGATCAGAAAACAAGGAGGCTTTATACTAAAATATGAGCAAATATACTTATCAAAGAGAGGGAATTAGAAATAAAGGCCTGTCTCTAATATAAGCCTGCTTCCAATAAAGGCCTGGTCCCCTTTGCAGTTCAGGTAAATAAAGCCAATATTAGAGGAAATATGGTAGTAATTATTATACACCAGTAATAAACTGAAAAGGGAGTTGAGATCATTGCTTTAGACCTAATACAGAAAAAATTACAAAATGGTTGGGCTGTTGAGCACAAATGTCTCTGTGAGTCCCAATGTACAGATGTGTCATCTTCTGCTCCTGGCTGTCAGGTTTTTGTACAGTGACTCTGGGTTTCCTGTCACTGTGGGCTTCACAGCACAGTAGTACAGAGCAGAGTCTGTCACTGCAGCAGAGGGGATCTTCAGATCCATTTGGGTTTTCTCCTTTGTCACATTCACAGTCAGTCCAGACTTTGGATCTGCTCTGTTCGATACTGAGCCTGTTGCTGAGTGAGAGATGAGGAACTGTGGTGGTTTTCCTGGGTCTTGGCGATACCAGAAGAAGTAATCACCAGCTGAAGGTTTTTTGTTTTTGTATGACAGAGTAACAGTGCTGCCTTCTAAGCTGTACTCTTCATTCTTGACTGGACTGAGGTCCACACAGGTTACACCTACATAAAAAAAATATTTAACACAAATATTTTTTAATAAATTAACATTTCCCGTGACATGTAATTTGTTCTGTGTGGCAAAAAAATCTCAATGCAAAATGGTGATAACATTTCTCAAAAAACAATGTCATAATCCATTGGACTGAAATCTAAAAGAATCAGTCACAGTAACTTACTGGTAAATATGCTGAGGAAGAGCAGTGAGTACGCTGACAGCAGCATCTTGGAAGAAAAACAAACCTGTAATCCTAAAACTGAACTATGTGAGGTCTGCTGTATTTCTGATCAGCCGTACAGGAAGTCCATCCTCTTTTCTTAAAGTCACAATAGCTGAATCTCCTTCCAGGAGTGTGTAAACTGTCACTCCACTGTAAGAGGCAGCTGCTGTATATCTGTCATGTGGAGTGATACTTGCATGGAGTGGAAGTGAACAAGGAGGAGGAGTGAACTGCTTTAGAAACCATGAATGGAACAGCATCACACCCGCTCCGCTTCTGTTAGGAGGACACTGTTGTTCTTGTAGTGGTGTTGGTCTTCTCAAATTTACAGGCACTCTTTGGTATGAACTCCATTCCCTGGAAAAAATAAAATCAATCCCTCAAGTGCAGAGTTAGAAGGGAACATAAGACACTCAATAATGAGATTCAGCAAATCAAATGCCATTTTGAGAGGATCTTGCTTCCTTAAATTAGTTCTTCACAGCTGACACCTAAAGGGAGAGATAACTGGTTTATAACATGTTGTAAAACACTTGTGGAATGACATAATACAGAATACAGTGACATCAAATAAAGGTAATGGTTTATGTATGGAACACTTATGAATATGGAAGTTCCTTTCTCTTCTATAGTTCAGTGACAGTTTTCTCCTCCCTATATCTCTCCCTCCTCTCATAACACTGTATTTTCTCTGAGTTATAGTTCTGACAGTGAAGCTGCAGTCAACATGTTACTTCATTTATTAGTCATGGCAGATAGAAATAAGATTAGTGTTTTTATATGCAGTGACATCACTGATCTATATTTATTGAAAGGAGATTCTGGCAAGAGGAAGATATGCACACAGCAGGAGGCTACATACACTTCTTCAAAGAGAAATAGATTGAACCAGTCCTTTATGTATCTTCCAGTAGGACACTTTGTACTTTGCTGACCCCAAGTGGCAGCTGACTGAGTTTAATTTGGGCAAACAGCGAGAATCTACTGCATCTCATTTATATAGTATTCTTTTTTATTATACACCAGTTATAAACTGGTGTATAACACCCACATTGTGATTGTGAAAAAAGATAAAAATAGCAAGTGCAAAAAAAGTCTAATTTGTGAAAGATAAGGCAAACAATTTTGTAATTTTTCAGTGAAACAGATAAGGGGAGTCATGTACAAAGAAATAGAGTGGGAAATAGAGTTTTTGTACAGTGACTCTGGGTTTCCTGTCACTGTGGGCCTCAAAGCACAGTAGTACAGAGCAGAGTCTGTCACTGCAGCAGAGGAGATCTCCAGATGAAACTCTTTTCTTTCTTTCTCTTGTTTAAAAGACAACCCAGGTATTTTCGGTGAATGTTCCATGATGAGAAGATGTGGAGATGAGCTGGAGTTCTGTCGATACCAGAAAAGGTTGTTTGCAGAGACAGAGTAGTTGCAGGAGAGAGTAACTCTGTCTCCTTCTAAAGCCAGCATTACATCCTTAAATGGTTTAATTAAATCCTCAGAGGATCCTGGAAAGAAAAAGGACATAAGAGTCAGTTAAATTAGCTTTTTAAAAATAACAAATATAAGAGTTTACATTTTAGTTATTTAGCTGAAGCTTTTAACCAGCTGATTTCAGTAGTAGAAAAATCGAAATAATTGTTATATTATCAGATCTCTAGTTACAGAACACTTACCAGTATGAAATGTAAATATAATCATCCAGGTTAAAAGGAGTAACATTGTCGCTGAAGTGTACTGAGTAATGATGCAAAAGAACACAGTAGCTGCTTTGTTCCAAAATGAAGCTCCTCCTCTTGCTGTGGTCTGCTTTGAGTTATGCAATAGAAATAAGGTAAATATTTTTCCAGCATGGAGATTTACAAAATTAGTGGAGATAAAGGACTCCCTTGTCAATTGCCTCTATCAGCGACACTGTGAAATGGGATTATCTGTGTTTTATGAAAGTGTAAAAAACTAAATAATTTGCATTTTGTTAGTGTAACATGTTGTCAGCGCTGATCTGATAACTCCACTTGATGACAGTATTTTTAAATAGAAGGAGGAATGTCTAAATAATCTGTCAGGAGATGTCAGGTTTTCATTCATTCATTTTAGCAGACAGTCGAGGATGAGTGAATTCAGTCGGTGGCTTGTAGCCTGAGTCAGTGGTCAGGAGCTGGAAATCTGGTCTGGAATTAGGCCTTTCTTTGTACCAAAGGAAAGTATTAGCACCTGAGCTAATAACTCTGAAGGTACAAGACAGTGACAGTTTCTCCCTAAATAAATATGCTCTTCAGTCCTGGTTGATGTGATCTCCTGCTGGACACTGTCACCTAGAATCATAAGGAATATTATTTGTGTAATATACAATTGTTAAATGGTAAAATATAATATAATCCCTAATGCCAAAGAATAATATACTAAAATGTATTAAAAAAACAGAGGTTACAACATCTAATAAAGAGAATATGCATAAAAACAGCAGTAGTGAGGGAAAGCAGTATGATAAAATAAAATAATTAAGTTCAATGTAAAACCTGCAAGTAAAACTATATACAATAAATAATGACAAGAACATACTGCATCTTACAAGCAAAAATTAAAAGAATGATATACTAATATTAGGCTCATCTGTGATTTGAAGCAGTGTGTTCAGTGTCATAGTGTAGTAAACATGAAGAAAGTGTATTTTACTAGCAAAAGTGAAAAAATAAGATCCTATTTACTGATAAGCTTTGAATTAGTGTGTAGATTATAAAAAACATGGTTTGTTTTACCAAGTAAGTAGGTAGGACTCTTGTTGAAGACATGTCACCTTGAAGCCCCACATCTAGATAGAAATATTTTTTAATCTTTATTTAAACAGAGTCTCTATACTCTTCTTCTGCACCTCCTATCTTCACAGGGACAAATATTTACATCTGGAAGGACAGAGATGTGCAGAGGTTGAAATACTGCTGATGTATTTCACTCACATAGAAGTACTACAGCTATTACGTTTGTATCAAATCTGAGTAGTTGTTTAGGTTAAAGTGAGAAATGATCTTGTAAAAATACTGATGTACTCATTAAGATTCTGTTTTTAGTCCAAAAGGTTCCCCCTAAACACTCATGGATTATCTGTTTTAGTGTGGGATTATCTGTTGTAGTGTGTGGAGAGCAGACATCCTTGGCAGATGTCTCTTAGATGTATAGGTTAGAGGTGTCATACAGCTAGCTGTGTGATGCTGTCTTATTTATGTAATCATACCTCTACTAACCTATGGACAATTTAAAATCATACCTCTACTAACCTATGGACAATTTAAAACCATACCTCTACTAACCTATGGACAATTTAAAACCATACCTCTACTAACCTATGGACAATTTAAAACCATGATCACAAACCTCCCTGCCTCAATGTGTAACTGTTTTAATTGAATTTCTTTATTCTTGTCCTATTTATTTAAAACTTTGAACTTGTTTGTAACTCGACATCATTGTAAATGGGGGCAACCTCAATGGTTATTCGAGTTTAAATAAAGGTTTGGAATGAAATTAAATACCTGATGTACATAGTAAACATCCCACAACACCTCACACTCTGCCGAGTTTAAGTGTTACATGTTACAACAAACACGCTTCCTCATTCTTTCTTTGAACTTTTTTTCTACTGCTTGTGTCATTAGTGCAAAGAAACTAGACTAGTGTTACTGCCTCTCCTTAAGTAGCAGTCACATCTCCTTTTGGTTGTAGCACGTTGTCTTTTTGTGCTCTGCATTCTGTAGAACAACAGCAAACAGTATCAATGTAATGTTAACAAATCCATATGCAAAATGTTGGATTAATATCAAGGGAACAGAGTTCGATCATACCAAAGCACATAGCAACCAGCAACACTGAAATGAGCAGAGGCATCATAGCTGCACTCTTCAGTAACTATGAGATACAGCAACTAGAGAGCAGGCTCTGAGTCCCACTGTTTCTTCATCTTAAAAACTAAGTTGGTAGATTTGAAGGAGGAGCTTGTTCAGAGTGACAGGGCTCATTCACAACCCTGTGTTATTACTCCAATCACCGATTGTATACAATACACACTTTTCTACCACTATCCCTTCATGTGTGAAAGTCTTTTCAATTATTTGTTGGTTGTTTATTTTTCTTGACTGGCATGAACTTATAAATGAACTGCAAAGTGTCAGTAAAGGACTGTCCCAGGGTTTTTTAATTGGTTCCATATTATTTACTATATTACTAACTGGAAAATATGTCAAATGCTTTCTGTATCTTTAGATTTTTGTTCCGTCCTCATAGCTATAACTATGCATTACATATTCCCTTGACTATCAGTCAGCAATGCATAATTATCAATAAAACTGTCTAGCCTATCAATGATGAGCTTTTCCAACACCTTGGAGAACTGGGAAAGAACTGGAAAAGTAATGACACTGGCCAATATTTAGTAAAATTATGTTTATCCCCAGTTTTAAATAATGGGCTGACTAATATTCATATGTATGTTTGTTGGGTTGGAGGGTGAAACCCACTGCCTAGGATGGTATCTGCTTTCCATGAAGTGATGAAGTGAAATAATCCTAAAACTGAAGTCTTCTGTATTTCTATTTTCTTACCCCTCCCTGCTGTACAGGAAGTATCTCCTCTTATTATATGCAGTGACATCACTGATCTCAGCAGGGTGGGGTTATGGGTCATCGTCAGGTTTTTCTACACTGAATTTCCTTCCATCCACACTGCCTGAATGCAAATTATTGTGTGCTGAAGTAGACTGAGAAGTTTTCAACAAAATATTCACCAGTAGTAAAAGTTAAGAAATCTTAAGTTGAGCACCACTGAGGTATTTTGTCTCCTTTCATCAGGGACAACAGACAGTTAAAGGTGCAGTAGGACACTTTGTACTTTGGCGACCCCAAGTGGCAGCAGGAGTTAACTGACTGAATTTAATGTTCATTGCGCCTCTCTGCCAGAGAAGACCAACCCACATTATTATACAGAATACAATGGTGAGTACCATAGCTGTCATCAGTAATAAATCTGAGGGCAGAATGATAAACCGTGTCTAGGGGTTTAAGAGTGGAATGAGCAGCATTTCTGTAAATTACATCCCCATAATCCAACACTGATAGGAAAACTGCCTCAACAATCCTCTTTCTGCTAATCATAGTGAAGCTGGTTCTGTTTCTGCAAAAGAAGCCAATTTTTTGACGCAGTTTGCGAACAAGATTGTCTCTATGGTATTTAAAAGTAAATTTCTCATCAAGCCAGATGCCAAGATATTTATTTTCAGTAACTCTCTCAATGTTAGATCCATTCGCAGTGGATATATGCATACAATTGTGATCAATGGTTCTGGCTCTAGTAAACAGCATGAATTTTGTTTTATTTGCATTAAGTACCAGTGTAAGATTGATAAGAGCATCTTGTAGAGCATTAAAGGAAAGTTGCAAGTTCTCAATGGCTAGTTGTACAGAATCAGCAGTACAATATACAATGGTGTCATCAGCATAAAGATGGACTTGACAGCCACTCAATGAAGAGACAATATCATTTATACAAATGGTGAAGAGGACAGGACCCAAAATTGAACCTTGCGGAACACCTTTTGTTACTGGCAAGAACTCAGACTGGACACTTCCCGACTTTACACACTGAAGTCTCTCAAACAAATAACTAACCAATCACAAGCCTTTCCATCAAAGCCAATACTGCATAACCTTTGTAAGAGCAAAGGATGATCAACTGTATCAAATGCTTTTGACAGATCTATAAATACGGCAGCACAATGTTTCTTATTGTCTAGAGCGGAAACTATATTATTTGTAATTAATGTAATAGCTGAGATAGTGCTGTGGTTAGCTCTAAATCCAGATTGGTGTGTACTTAATTCAGAGTGACTTGAAAGAAATGTCTTGAGTTGGTTATTTACCAAAGATTCCAGGATTTTTGCTAGACAAGATAATTTGGAGATTGGTCTGTAATTAGTTACATGGGCTGACTTTCAAACACGAGGAAATATTCCTGTTGTGATAGAAAGATTAAATATATGTGTTAATTGCTCTGTAATAAGTGGAGCGGACACTCTTAGAAACAAAGGATCCAATTTATCCTCTCCTGTTGAACTCCTGGTAACAATGGCTTGTAATGCTTCAAATACATCACTAGGAGAGAACAGCTGAAAGTTAAACTGAGAGACATGGTTCATGGTACATACACAATCATTATTAATATTAATGAGAGGGGGCCCTGTGTAATCCTTTGCTGATGCTGGGCATTTATTTGAAAAGTTCCTATTGAGAGCTTGGCAAACCTCTTCCTGTTCCGAAATCAAACAGTCACCACATGTAATATGTGCAGGTACGGAAATAGTGGTTTCATTTCTGTTTGAGTTTACTGCTCTCCAAAATTTTGCAGGGTTTGAATAGGAGCTAGTAATTAAGTCTAAGTAATCATTAGATTTGGCACAGATGATGTGCATTTATTTCTAAGCTGTCTAAATGATGACCAATGGGATGGATCCCCAGAGTGTCTGGCAAGTGACCAGGCTCTGTTCCTTTCCTTAAATAAAGCTGATAATTCAGGTGAAAACCAAGGGGTTAATCTGACTTTTATTCTAAGATTTTTGAATGGTGCATGTTTGTTAATGACTGAAAGAAGGGTTTTTGTGAAAAAATCCAGTGCCATTTCAACATCTGGGATTTCAGATGTATAATGTATGTCGCTATGGAAAACATCAGTTAAAAAGGCTTGGTCACTAAAATGTCTTAGATTTCTCTTTGTAACCGTGTGAGATTTTGTTTTCTTTAGCCGAGTATTTCTAATACATGCTATAGGGCAATGATCACTAATTCCTAGCTCAAAGACAAATCATTGTGTGCTGAAGTAGACTGAGAAGTTTTCAACAAAATATTCACCAGTAGTAAAAGTTAAATGTTAAGTTGAGCACCACTGAGGTATTTTGTCTCCTTTCATCAGTGACAACAGACAGTTAAAGGTACAATAGGACACTTTGTACTTTGGCGACCCCAAGTGGCAGCAGGAGTTAACTGATTTTTTATTTTATTTTTATTTAACCTTTATTTAACCAGGCAGGTCAATTAAGAACAAATTCTTATTTACAATGACGGCCTAGCGAGAGGACAAAAGGACGTCTCGAAGGGTGAAGGGAATAGGGGACAAAAAAAAAAAAAAAAACACACAAAAGAAACTAAACAAAGAACAATCCAGATAAGACTATCAGACACAAATGTTACATACATCGCAGAGGCAGAGAAACCCAACACACTATGGGAACGAGGAAATAATCAAAACACACACCAAACAAACAACCAAATAAAATTACAAGTCATGCAAGTCTTGAAGCAGAATAAACAAGTTTCTTTGTCAGTTTAAAAGCTGGGTGACAGTTGCAGTTGTGTGTGAACAACTCTGCAATAGAGTCCTTAAAAGTGGTGAGGGAGATCAATTTCTCCAGTTTCAGAGTCTTTTGCAGCTCATTCCAACTGCTCGGAGCAGCAGACTGGAAGGAGGACCGGCCGAAAGAAGTATTAGCACAGGGAACTTCTAGCGAGATATGGCGGGCAGCTCTGGTGTTATAGGGACAATTTTAACAAGTGTATCAAATAAGGAGGAGTCAGACCAAGGAGGGTTTTGTAAACAAGTGTAAGCCAATGGATCTCTCGTCGAATGTGTAACGATGGCCAATTAACCGAAGTGTATAAGTCACAATGATGTGTTGTATAGGGGGCATTTGTGGCAAACCTAATTGCTGAGTGGTACAAAACATTAAGGCGTTCAAGGACACTCTTGCTTGCATGTCTGTAAATGACATCACCATAGTCAAACAAGGGGAGAATGGTCATTTGGACTAGGGAGCGTTTCGCAGAGCAAGTAAAGGAAGAGCGATTCCGGTACAAGAAGGCAAGTCTTGCTTTTACTTTTGACTGAAGATGTAATAAATGCTGAGAAAAAGAAAGTGTGTTATCTAACCATATACCGAGGTATTTATAAGAGGTGACTGTGTCCAGAACTGAGCCATTAGTTGTTGTGATGCTTCCAAGCGGGATAACAGGCTTCCTACCAAACCACATAACTTTTGTTTTAGATGTATTTAACACAAGGTTAAGACTAGAGAAGGCCACCTGTATACTATTGAAGCTGTCTTGAAGAGAGCGCAGAACAGCATCAGGGGAAGGTCCAACTGCATATAAAACTGTATCATCGGCATACAAATGAATCTTTGAATTTCCTACTACACTGACAATGTTATTTATGTATAAGGAGAACAGGGTGGGGCCAAGGATGGAGCCCTGAGGTACACCTTTAGTTACAGGCAAGGGCTGCGACAGGTGGTGTTCTGATTTAACGCACTGGGTTCTACCAGACAAATAGGAGGAGAACCAGGCTAAGGAATGGTAGTTGACAGCAATGTTACTAAGTCTATCTCTGAGAATCGAGTGATCTACTGTGTCAAAAGCTTTTGCTAGATCAATAAAATTTGCTGCACAATGTTGTCTGGAATCAAGAGTGGTAATAATGTCATTGAGGACCTTAAGAGTTGCAGTGACACAGCCATGCCCAGACCGGAAACCAGATTGCATACCAGAGATAATACTGTAAGTGTCAAGATATGATGTTAGTTGCCTATTTATAAGTTTTTCCAAAATCTTAGATATACAGGGCAAGATAGAAATAGGCCTGTAACAATTAGGATCAGTCTGATCACCCCCTTTAAACAAAGGTAAAACAATAGCAGCTTTCCAAGAACAAGGGATTTCAGCAGTTTGAATGGAAAGATTATAGAGATAAGAAACTGGGGCAGCAATTATGGGAGCAGCAACCTTGAAAAAGTAAGGGTCAAGGTCATCACACCCGGATGGTTTTTTAGGGTCTAGCTAAGTAGCTCATCCAGCACTTCATCCACAGTGATAGTGCGAAAACTGAAAGAATGTACTGAAGATGAGATGGCACTGTGTGAAGACACAGCATCAGACAGGCTAGCAGAATTGGGGTGCTTGGTGGGGGTTGATAGAATCAAATAAGAACCCAGATGTGATGAAATGGCGATTGAAGACCTCTGCCATGAGCACCTTGTCTGAAACGATTGTACCATCAGAGTTAAGGGACATAGGAAACCGGGAGAACGGGTTCTTATCTTCCATAACTCTTCCATAACTGACCGTTTTCCAGAACTTATTTGGATCTGAGATACTATGGGAGAACTGATCTTTAAAATAATCAGCTTTGAGTTTTCGGATGGTCTGGGTGCATTTATTTCGAAGTTGTCTGAATGTCAGCCAGTCTGTAGGAGACTGTGAGAGTCGAGCCTTACGCCACGAAGCATTTTTGTGATGAAGAAGCTCAACCAGATCACGGTTAATCCATGGACTGAGACGAGTCTTAATTCTCATTGACCTTCTGGGGGCGTGTTTATTGATAATGGTACTAAAATCATTGTAAAACAGGTTCCAGATTGAATCTAATTTGGAAAAATAGGAAGAATGCTGCATCTAATTTAGAGAGGGTGGGTGTTGAAGAAATTTTCTGGAGTCAGTGGTTCGTCTTACTTGAATGTATATTTATTGAAAGGAGATTATTGCAAGAGGAAGAGATGCACAGAGCAGGAGGCTGCATACACTTCTTCAAAGAGAAAGAGATTGAACCAGTCCTTTATGTATCTTCCAAGGATGTACAGAATGTGCTGACATTAAAACAGGTCACCAAAGTAGAGTATAAGCAAGACATGTTATGTCTTAAGTTAGAGCTTCCATTGACATCTTGGAGACATCCAGGAGCCACTCTGACAACAAGACCTCTGGCATAGTAAGTTATGGCACAAGGTTTACAGTAAGGTGATCATCTTGAGTTTTCTTCCACAGTCCCCCCCTTGTTGATTATGAAATCAACAACACAAGATCAACTTCACCATTGTTTTTTTTGTTATTTTTTAATTATTATGCACCAGTAATAAACTGAAAATGGAGTTGAGATCACTGCTTTAGACCTAATATAGAAAAATGTCCCAAATGGTTGGGTTTGTCTGTTGAGCACCAATGTCTCTGTGAGTCCCTTTCTCTTATGGTTTCCATTGCCAATGTACAGATGTGTTATCTTCTGCTCCTGGCTGTCAGGTTTTTGTACAGTGACTCTGGGTTTCCTGTCACTGTGGGCTTCACAGCACAGTAGTACAGAGCAGAGTCTGTCACTGCAGCAGAGGAGATCTCCAGATCCATGTGGGTTTTATACTTACTCACTTTAATAGACAGTCTAGAGGTTAGATCTGCTCTGTTCAATACTGAACCTGTTGCTGAGTGATAGATGAGGAACTGTGGTGGTTTTCCTGGGTCTTGGCGATACCAGTAGAAGTAATCATTACTAGTTGCAGTTTTGGAGTATTTGTATGACAGAGTAACAGCGCTGCCTTCTAAGCTGTACTCTTCAGTCTTGACTGGACTGAGGTCCGCACAGGTTACACCTACATAAAAATAATTTAACACAAATATTTTTGAATAAATTAATATTTCCGCGAGATCTATACAGTTTGTTTTGTGTGGCAAAAAATCTTAATGCAAAATGGTCATCCAAAAAACAATGTCATAATCTACTGGACTGAAATCTGAAAGAATCAATCACAGTAACTTACTGGTAAATATGCTGAGGAAGAGCAGTGAGTACGCTGACAGCAGCATCTTGGAAGAAAAACACACCAATAATCCTAAAACTGAACTATGTGAGGTCTGCTGTATTTCTGATCAGCCGTACAGGAAGTCCATCCTCTTTTCTTAAAGTCACAATAGCTGAATCTCCTTCCAGGAGTGTGTAAACTGTCACTCCACTGTAAGAGGCAGCTGCTGTATATCTGTCATGTGGAGTGATACTCGCATGGAGCGGAAGTGAACAAGGAGGAGGAGTGAACTGCTTTAGAAACCATGAATGGAACAGCATCACACCCACGCCACTTCTGTTGGGATGGACACTGTTGTTCTTGTAGTGGTGTTGGTCTTCTCAAATTCACAGGTAGTCTTTGGTATGAACTCCACTCCCTGGAAAAAATAAAATGGGGGTGTTAACTCATAAGGTAATGCAGGGGATTCCCTCAATTGCAGAGCTAGACGGGAACATAAAACACTCAATAATGAGATTCAGCAAATCAAATGGCATTTTGAGAGCATCTTGCTTCCTTCATTTCATTTCAAACCTTTATTTAAACTCGAATAACCATTGAGGTTGCCCTCATTTAGAATGATGTCGAGTTACAAACAAGTTCAACGTTTTAAATAAATAGGACAAGACATAGATGAGAATAAAGAAAATCAGTTAAAACAGTTACACATTGAGGCAGGGTGGTTTGTGATCATGGTTTTAAATTGTCCATAGGTTAGAGTATTGATTTTTAGTGTGTGTTGAAGATCATTCCAAGAATTTGGAGCACTAAAATAAAAGGCTGATTGTCCAAATTTAGACCGTGCTTGGGGGTCCTTAAGCATAAGAAAGTCATTTGAGCGAGTTTGATAGGGTCCAAGGTTCCAGTCCAGCATCACTGAAATGTAGGGTGGTAGCTTTCCAACGAGGGCTTTATATATAAACAAATACCAATGTTTATTACGCCCTTTCTGTAAATTACATCCCCATAATCCAACACTGATAGGAAAACTGCCTCAACAATCCTCTTTCTGCTAATCATAGGGAAGCTGGCTTCTTTTACAGAAACAGAACCAATGTTTTGACGCAGTTTGCGAACAAGATTGTCTATATGGTATTTAAAAGTAAATTTCTCATCAAGCCAGATGCCAAGATATTTATTTTCAGTAACTCTCTCAATGTTAGATCCATTTGCAGTGGATATATGCATACAATTGTGATCAATAGTTCTGGCTCTGGTAAACAGCATGAATTTTGTTTTATATGCATTAAGTACCAGTGTAAGATTGATAAGAGCATCTTGTAGAGCATTAAAGGAAAGTTGCAAGTTCTCAATGGCTAGTTGTACAGAATCAGCAATACAATATACAATGGTGTCATCAGCATAAAGATGGACTTGACAGCCACTCAATGAAGAGACAATATCATTTATATAAATGGTGAAGAGGACAGGACCCAAAATTGAACCTTGCGGAACACCTTTTGTTACTGGCAAGAACTCAGACTGGACACTTCCCGACTTTACACACTGAAGTCTCTCAAACAAATAACTCCGAAACCAATCACAAGCCTTTCCATCAAAGCCAATACTGCATAACCTTTGTAAGAGCAAAGGATGATCAACTGTATCAAATGCTTTTGACAGATCTATAAATAGGGCAGCACAATGTTTCTTATTGTCTAGAGCGGAAACTATATTATTTATAACTAATGTAATAGCTGAGATAGTGCTGTGGTTAGCTCTAAATCCAGATTGGTGCGTACTTAATACAGAGTGACTTGAAAGAAATGCCTTGAGTTGGTTATTTACCAAAGATTCCAGGATTTTTGCTAGACAAGATAATTTGGAGATTGGACTGTAATTATCTAGATCATTTCTATCACCTCCTTTATGTAATGGAGTTACATGGGCTGATTTCCAAACACTAGGAAATATTCCTGTTGTGATAGAAAGATTAAATATATGTGTTAATTGCTCTGTAATAAGTGGAGCGGGCACTCTTAGAAAAAAAGGATCCAATTTATCCTCTCCTGTTGAACCCCTGGTATCAATGGCTTGTAATGCTTCAAATACATCACTAGGAGAGAACGGCTGAAAGTTAAACTGAGAGACATGGTTCATGGTACATACACAATCGTTATTAATATTAATGAGAGGGAGCCCTGTGTAATCATTTGCTGATGCTGGGCATATATTTGAAAAGTGCCTATTGAGAGCTTGGCAAACCTCTTCCTGTTCCGAAATCAGTCACCACATTTAATATGTGCAGGTAGGGAAATAGTGGTTTCATTTCTGTTTGAGTTTACTGCTCTCCAAAATTTTGCAGGGTTTGAATAGGAGCTAGTAATTAAGTCTAAGTAATAATTAGATTTGGCATTTCTCACAGATGATGTGCATTTATTTCTAAGCTGTCTAAATGATGACCAATGGGATGGATCCCCAGAGTGTCTGGCAAGTGACCAGGCTCTGTTCCTTTCCTTAAATAAAGCTGATAATTCGGGTGAAAACCAAGGGGTTAATCTGTCTTTTATTCTAAACTTTTTGAATGGTGCATGTTTGTTAATGACTGAAAGAAGGGTTTTTGTGAAAAAATCCAGTGCCATTTCAACATCTGGGATTTCAGATGTATAATGTATGTCGCTATGGAAAACATCAGTAAAAAAGGCTTGGTCACTAAAATGTCTTAGAATTCTCTTTGTAACTGTGTGAGATTTTGTTTTCTTTAGCCGAGTATTTCTAATACATGCTATAGGGCAATGATCACTAATTCCTAGCTCAAAGACAAATCATTGTGTGCTGAAGTAGACTGAGAGGTTTTCAATAAAATATTCACCAGTAGGAAAAGTTAAGAAATGTTAAGTTGAGCACTACTGAAGTATTTTGTCTCCTTTCATCAGGGACAACAGACAATTAAAGGTGCACTAGGACACTTTGTACTTTGGCGACCCCAAGTGGCAGCAGGAGTTAACTGACTGAATCTAATTTGGAAAAATAGGGAGAATGCTGCATCTAATTTAGAGAGGATGGATGTTGAAGAAATGTCTGGAGTCAGAGGTTCATCTTACTTGAATGTATATTTATTGAATTGAGATTCTTGCAAGAGGAAGAGATGCACACAGCAGGAGGCTACATACACTTCTTCAAAGAGAAAGAGATTGAACCAGTCCTTTATGTATCTTTCAAGGATGTACAGAATGTGCTGACATTAAAACAAGTCACCAAAGTAGAGTATAAGCAAGACATGTTATGTCTTAAGTTAGAGCTTCCATTGACATCTTGGAGTCATCCAGGAGCCACTCTGACAACAAGACCTCTGGCATAGTAAGTTATGGCACAAGGTTTACAGTGAGGTGACCATCTTGAGTTTTCTTCCACAGTTCCCCACTTTTTGGTTATGAAATCAACAACACAAAATCAACTACACTGTTGTTGTTTTTTTTGTTTGTTTGTTTTTTTTAAATTAATTATGCACCAGTAATAAACTGAAAAAGGAGTTCAGATTACTGCTTCAGACCTAATACAGAAAAATGTCCAAAATGTTTGGGCTGTTCAGCACCAATGTCTCTGTGAGTCCATTTCTCTTACGGTTTCCATTGCCAATGTACAGATGTGTTATCTTCTGCTCCTGGCTGTCAGGTTTTTGTACAGTGACTCTGGGTTTCCTGTCACATTGGGCTGCACAGCACAGTAGTACAGAGCAGAGTCTGTCACTGCAGCAGAGGGGATCTCCAGATCCATTTGGGTTTTCTCCTTAGTCACATTAACAGTCAGTTTAGACTTTGGATCTGCTCTGTTCAATACTGAACCTGTTGCTGAGTGATAGATGAGGAACTGTGGTGGTTTTCCTGGGTCTTGGCGATACCAGTAGAAGTACTCATTGCCAGCTGCAGTTTTGGAATATTTGTATGACAGAGTAACAGTGCTGTCTTCTAAAGTGTACTCTTCATTCTTGACTGGAGTGAGTTCTTCACAGATGACACCTACATAAAAATGATTTAACACAAATATTTTTTAATAAATTAAGATTTCCGTGACACATATGTAGTTTGTTCTGTGTGGCAAAAAAATCTCAATGCAAAATGGTCATACATTTCCCAAAAAACAATGTCATAATCTATTGGACTGAAATCTAAAAGAATCAATCGCAATAACTTACTGGTAAATATGCTGAGGAAGAGCAGTGAGTACGCTGACAGCAGCATCTTGGAAGAAAAACACACCAATAATCCTAAAACTGAACTATGTGATGTCTGCTGTATTTCTGATCAGCTGTACAGGAAGTCCATCCTCTTTTCTTAAAGTCACAATAGCTGAATCTCCTTCCAGGAGTGTGTAAACTGTCACTCCACTGTAAGAGGCAGCTGCTGTATATATGTCATGTGGAGTGATACTCGCATGGAGCGGAAGTGAACAAGGAGGAGGAGTGAACTGCTTTAGAAACCATGAATGGAACGGCATCACACCCGCTCCACTTCTGTTATGAGGACACTGTTGTTCTTGTAGTGGTGTTGGTCTTCTCAAATTTACAGGCACTCTTTGGTATGAACTCCACACCCTGGGAAAAATAAAATGGACCAACACCAAAAGGGGGTGTTAACACATCCAGGTATTGCAGGGGATTCCCTCAAGTGCAGAGTTAGAAGGGAACATAAAACACTCAATAATGAGATACAGCAAATCAAATGGCATTTTGGGAGCGTCTTGCTTCCTTAAATTAGTTCTTCACAGCTGACACCTAAAGGAAGAGATAATTGGTTTATAACATGTTGTAAAACACCTGTAAATATGGTGAGAAACAGTTGACAAAATATGCAGTAATACAGTGACATCAAATAAAGATAATGGTTTATGTACTGAGCACTTATGAATATGGAAGTTCCTTTCTCTTCTATAGTTCAGTGACAGTTTTCTCCTCCCTATATCTCTCCCTCCTCTCATAACACTGTATTTTCTCTGAGTTATAGTTCTGACAGTGAAGCTGCAGTCATCATGTAACTTCATTTATTAGTCATGGCAGATAGAAATAAGATTAGCGTTTTTCTAGCATAGAGAGAAACACATACAATACAATTTAGTATTCACATCATGACAAGGTATTAGAAGACAATATGAGGTCCGCTACTACATCTCATCCACAACGGCAATAACTAACAGAGTGGAGATAAAGAATCCTGTTGTCAATTACCTCTGTCTCAAAAGTCAATAACAAACAATAACATTGTGAAGTTTAAGTGTAAAAATGTAAGTCTATTTTGTGAAAGATCAAATAATTGAGCTTTTTTTTTCCAGTGAAACATGTCAACATGCTGATCTGATAATTCCACTTGATGGCACTGTTGGTATTAAAATGAGGAACTGAAGTGTCTAAATAATCTGTCAGGAGATGTCAGGTTTTTGTACAGTGACTCTGGGTTTCCTGTCACTGTGGGCTTCACAGCACAGTAGTACAGAGCAGAGTCTGTCACTGCAGCAGAGGAGATCTCCAGATCCACACCACGCTTTCCTTCAGCCAGTTTAGTAGAGAACCTTGTGTCTGATTTAAGATACTCTGCTGATGTTGTATAACTTGAGATGGACAGGAGGAATTCTGGTTGTTTTCCTGGATATTGTCGATACCAGAACAAATTATCACCAGCTGCTACAGAGTAATTGTATGACAGAGTAACAGTGCTGCCTTCTAAACTGTACTCTTCAGTCTTGACTGGAGTGAGTTCTTCACAGCTGACACCTACATGGAAATAATTTCATACAGAAGTTAGTGAGTAAATTAGGTTTTCCTGACACATTTATAACTTGTTATGCGGTTCTGTCACTTAACATAAACTGAAATAACATTCCCAGGTATTAATGTAATCGTCCATTGGATTGAACTTTAAGAGACTCATTCACTATATACATGTAACTTACCAATAAAAATGCTGAGGAACAGTATTGAGCACACTGACACTGACAGCAGCATCTTAGACGAAAACACACAAAATAATCCTAAAACTGAAGTCTGCTGTATTTATGATCCTGACAGCCTCACCTCTCCCTGCTGTACAGGAAGTACCTCCTCTTATTATATGCAATGACATCACTGATCTCAGCAGGGTCGGGTTATGGGTGATCATCAGGTTTTCCTACACTGAATTTCCTTCCATCCACACTTCCTGAATTCAAATTATTGCATGCTAATGTAGACTGAGAAGTGTTCAACAAAATATTCACCAGTAGTATGTTAAGAAATGTCAAGTTGAGCACCACTGAGGTATCTTGTCTCCTTTCATCAGGGACAACAGACAGTTCAAGGTGCAGTAGGACACTTTGTACTTTGGCGACGCCAAGTGGCAGCAGGAGTTAACTGACTGAATCTAATTTGGGAAAATAGAGAGAATCTGCTGCATCTAATTTAGAGAGGATGGGTGTTGAAGAAATGTTCTGGAGTCAGTGGTTCATCTTACTTGAATGTATATTTATTGAAAAGAGATTCTTGCAAGAGGAAGAGATGCACACAGCAGGAGGCTACATACACTTCTTCAAAGAGAAAGAGATTGAACCAGTCCTTTATGTATCTTCCAAGGATGTACAGAATGTGCTGACATTAAAACAGGTCACCAAAGTAGAGTATAAGCAAGACATGTTATGTCTTAAGTTAGAGCTTCCATTGACATCTCGGAGACATCCAGGAGCCACTCTGACAACAAGACCTCTGGCATAGTAAGTTATGGCACAAGGGTTACAGTGAGGTGACCATCTTGAGTTTTCTTCCACAGTTCCCCCCTTGTTGATTATGAAATCAACAACACAAAATCAACTACACTGTTTTTTTGTTGTTGTTGTTTTTTTTTAATGATTATGCACCAGTAATGAACTGAAAAAGGAACTGAGATCATTGCTTTAGATCTAATATAGAAAAATGTCCAAAATGGTTTGTCTGTTGAGCACCAATGTCTCTGAGTCCCTTTCTCGTATGGTTTCCATTGCCAATGTACAGATGTGTTATCTTCTGCTCCTGGCTGTGAGGTTTTTGTACAGTGACTCTGGGTTTCCTGTCACTGTGGGCCTCACAGCACAGTAGTACAGAGCAGAGTCTGTCACTGCAGCAGAGGAGATCTCCAGATCCACACCACGCTTTCCTTCAGCCAGTTTAGTAGAGAACCTTGTGTCTGATTCAAGAGTCTCTGCTGCTCTTGTGATGCCTAACCCTGAGATGTACTGGAGGAATTCTGGTTGTTTTCCTGGATATTGTCGATACCAGAAGAAATAATCAGTAGTTGCTACAGAGTAATTGTATGACAGAGTAACAGTGCTGCCTTCTAAACTGTACTCTTCATTATTGACTGGAGTGAGTTCTTCACAGCTGACACCTACATGGAAATAATTTCATACAGAAGTTAGTGAATAATTAAGGTTTTCCCAAGACTTTTAGAGCTTGTTCTGGGCTTCAATAGAAACTGTTATAATATTCCCAGGTATTAATGTAATTGTCCATTGGACTGAACTGTAGAATAACAATTCACTATATAACTTACCTATGAATATACCGAGGAACAGTATTGAGCACACTGACACTGACAGCAGCATCTTAGAAGAAAACACACAAGAAATCCTAAAACTGAAGTCTGCTGTATTTCTGATCCTGACAGCCTCACCTCTCCCTGCTGTACAGGAAGTACCTCCTCTTATTATATGCAGTGACATCACTGATCTCAGCAGGGTGGGGTTATGGGTCATCATCAGGTTTTTCTACACTGAATTTCCTTCCATCCACACTGCCTGGGTGCAAATCATTGTGTGCTGAAGTAGACTGAGAAGTTTTCAACAAAATATTCACCATTAGTAAAAGTTAAGAAATGTCAAGTTGAGCACCACTGAGGTATTTTGTCTCCTTTCATCAGGGACAAAAGACAGTTAAAGACACTTTAGCGACCCCAAGTGGCAGCTGGAGTTAACTGACTGAATCTAATTTGGAAAAACAGGGAGAATGCTGCATCTAATTTAGAGAGGATGGGTGTTGAAGAAATGTTCTGGAGTCAGAAGTGCGTCTTACTTGAATGTATATTTATTGAAAGGAGATTCTTGCAAGAGGAAGAGATGCACACAGCAGGAGGCTACGTACACTTCTTCAAAGAGAAAGAGATTGAACCAGTCCTTTATGTATCTTCCAAGGATGTACAGAATGTGCTGACATTAAAACAAGTCACCAAAGAAGAGTATAAGCAAGACATGTTATGTCTTAAGTTAGAGCTTCCATTGACATCTTGGAGACATCCAGGAGCCACTCTGACAACAAGACCTCTGGCATAGTAAGTTATGGCACAAGGTTTACAGTGAGGTGACCATCTTGAGTTTTCTTCCACAGTTCCCCCCTTGTTGATTATGAAATCAACAACACAAAATCAACTACACCGTTGTTTTTTATGTTTTTTTTTTCATAATTATTATGCATGCAGTAATGAACTGAAAAAGGAGTTGAGATCATTGCTTTAGAACTAATATAGAAAAATATCCAAAATGGTTTGTCTGTTGAGCACCAATGTCTCTGAGTCCCTTTCTCTTATGGTTTCCATTGCCAATGTACAGATGTGTTATCTTCTGCTGCTGGCTGTCAGGTTTTTGTACAGTGACTCTGGGTTTCCTGTCACTGTGGGCTGCACAGCACAGTAGTACAGAGCAGAGTCTGTCACTGCAGCAGAGGGGATCTCCAGATCCATTTGGGTTTTCTCCTTAGTCACATTAACAATCAGTCCAGACTTTGGATCTGCTTTCAGTATTACTGAACCTGTTGCGGAGTGAGAGATGAGGAACTGTGGTGGTTTTCCTGGGTCTTGGCGATACCAGAAGAAAGTATCACTAGTTGCACTTTTGGAGTAATTGTATGACAGAGTAACAGTGCTGCCTTCTAAACTGTACTCTTCATTCTTGACTGGAGTGAGTTCTTCACAGCTGACACCTACATGGAAATAATTTCATACAGAAGTTAGTGAGTAAATTAGGTTTTCCTGACACATTTATAACTGGTTATGCGGTTCAGTCACTCAACAGAAACTGAAATAACATTCCCAGGTATTAATGTAATCGTCTATTGGATTGAACTTTAAAAGACTCATTCACTATATACATGTAACTTACCAATAAATATGCTGAGGAATAGTAGTGAGCACACTGACACTGACAGCAGCATCTTAGACGAAAAACACACAAATAATCCTAAAACTGAAGTCTGCTGTATTTCTGATCCTGACAGCCTCACCTCTCCCTGCTGTACAGGAAGTACCTCCTCTTATTATATGCAGTGACATCACTGATCTCAGCAGGGTGGGGTTATGGGTCATCATCAGGTTTTTCTACACTGAATTTCCTTCCATCCACACTGCCTGGATGCAAATTATTGCATGCTGAATTAAAAGTGCAAGCATGCCTAGTTGACTTTCCTGGATAAATGAAGATTGAAAAAAAAAAATCGCTTCATCAAGTTTTCAACAAAATATTCACCAGTAGTAAAAGTTAAGAAATGTCAAGTTGAGCACCACTGAGGTATTTTGTCTCTTTTCATCAGGGACAACAGACAGTTAAAGGTGCAGTAGGACACTTTGTACTTTAGTGACCCCAAGTGGCAGCAGGAGTTAACTGAATTTAATTTGGGTAAACAGGTAGAATCTACTGCATCTGATTCAGAGAGGATGCGACACAGTTGTTTTTTTTTTTTAATTACCGTATTTCCTCTAATAGTGGCCGGTAGTCAATTAAAAGCCGGGTCTCCGATAATGGCCGGGGCTGTGGTCGACACGAACAAATAAAGGCCGGCTCCAAATACAAGCCGGGGAAAAAAACAAAGGAAACAAGCGTGAATTCGCCATAGCTGCGACCACGTACTGTGCGGCTATAAGCCGCCAAAGGGTGGGGAAATTTTTGTGGACCAACCGACCAACCGACCGACCGCCAGAGCGAGCTATAGAGCTGCTGGTCGTAGCTAAAAACAACGGTGGACACCGGTAAACTCCTGGCGGAAGTCTCTGGAACGTGCCGCCGTCGATTACCGTAATTATCGTAATGCATTGCAGTAACAAAAAAACGGCTACCTAACAAACCCAAACAGAAGCAGATCAGAAAACAAGGAGGCTTTATACTAAAATATGAGCAAATATACTTATCAAAGAGAGGGAATTAGAAATAAAGGCCTGTCTCTAATATAAGCCTGCTTCCAATAAAGGCCTGGTCCCCTTTGCAGTTGAGGTAAATAAAGCCAATATTAGAGGAAATATGGTAGTAATTATTATGCACCAGTAATAAACTGAAAAGGGAGTTGAGATCATTGCTTTAGACCTAATACAGAAAAAATTACAAAATGGTTGGGCTGTTGAGCACAAATGTCTCTGTGAGTCCCAATGTACAGATGTGTCATCTTCTGCTCCTGGCTGTCAGGTTTTTGTACAGTGACTCTGGGTTTCCTGTCACTGTGGGCTGCACAGCACAGTAGTACAGAGCAGAGTCTGTCACTGCAGCAGAGGGGATCTTCAGATCCATTTGGGTTATCTCCTTTGTCACATTCACAGTCAGTCCATACTTTGGATCTGCTCTGTTCGATACTGAGCCTGTTGCTGAGTGAGAGATGAGGAACTGTGGTGGTTTTCCTGGGTCTTGGCGATACCAGAAGAAGTAATCACCAGCTGAAGGTTTTTTGTTTTTGTATGACAGAGTAACAGTGCTGCCTTCTAAGCTGTAGTCTTCATTCTTGACTGGACTGAGGTCCACACAGGTTACACCTACATAAAAAAATTATTTAACACAAATATTTTTTAATAAATTAACATTTCCCGTGACATGTAATTTGTTCTGTGTGGCAAAAAAATCTCAATGCAAAATGGTGATAACATTTCTCAAAAAACAATGTCATAATCCATTGGACTGAAATCTAAAAGAATCAGTCACAGTAACTTACTGGTAAATATGCTGAGGAAGAGCAGTGAGTACGCTGACAGCAGCATCTTGGAAGAAAAACACACCAATAATCCTAAAACTGAACTATGTGATGTCTGCTGTATTTCTGATCAGCCGTACAGGAAGTCCATCCTCTTTTCTTAAAGTCACAACAGCTGAATCTCCTTCCAGGAGTGTGTAAACTGTCACTCCACTGTAAGAGGCAGCTGCTGTATATCTGTCATGTGGAGTGATACTCGCATGGAGCGGAAGTTCAGTGACAGTTTTCTCCTCCCTATATCTCTCCCTCCTCTCATAACACTGTATTTTCTCTGAGTTATAGTTCTGACAGTGAAGCTGCAGTCAACATGTTACTTCATTTATTAGTCATGGCAGATAGAAATAAGATTAGTGTTTTTATATGCAGTGACATCACTGATCTATATTTATTGAAAGAAGATTCTGGCAAGAGGAAGATATGCACACAGCAGGAGGCTACATACACTTCTTCAAAGAGAAATAGATTGAACCAGTCCTTTATGTATCTTCCAGTAGGACACTTTGTACTTTGCTGACCCCAAGTGGCAGCTGACTGAGTTTAATTTGGGCAAACAGCGAGAATCTACTGCATCTCATTTATATAGTATTCTTTTTTATTATACACCAGTTATAAACTGGTGTATAACACCCACATTGTGATTGTGAAAAAAGATAAAAATAGCAAGTGCAAAAAAAGTCTAATTTGTGAAAGATAAGGCAAACAATTTTGTAATTTTTCAGTGAAACAGATAAGGGGAGTCATGTACAAAGAAATAGAGTGGGAAATAGAGTTTTTGTACAGTGACTCTGGGTTTCCTGTCACTGTGGGCCTCAAAGCACAGTAGTACAGAGCAGAGTCTGTCACTGCAGCAGAGGAGATCTCCAGATGAAACTCTTTTCTTTCTTTCTCTTGTTTAAAAGACAACCCAGGTATTTTCGGTGAATGTTCCATGATGAGAAGATGTGGAGATGAGCTGGAGTTCTGTCGATACCAGAAAAGGTTGTTTGCAGAGACAGAGTAGTTGCAGGAGAGAGTAACTCTGTCTCCTTCTAAAGCCAGCATTACATCCTTAAATGGTTTAATTAAATCCTCAGAGGATCCTGGAAAGAAAAAGGACATAAGAGTCAGTTAAATTAGCTTTTTAAAAATAACAAATATAAGAGTTTACATTTTAGTTATTTAGCTGAAGCTTTTAACCAGCCGATTTCAGTAGTAGAAAAATCGAAATAATTGTTATATTATCAGATCTCTAGTTACAGAACACTTACCAGTATGAAATGTAAATATAATCATCCAGGTTAAAAGGAGTAACATTGTCGCTGAAGTGTACTGAGTAATGATGCAAAAGAACACAGTAGCTGCTTTGTTTCAAAATGAAGCTCCTCCTCTTGCTGTGGTCTGCTTTGAGTTATGCATTAGAAATAAGGTAAATATTTTTCCAGCATGGAGATTTACAAAATTAGTGGAGATAAAGGACTCCCTTGTCAATTGCCTCTATCAGCGACACTGTGAAATGGGATTATCTGTGTTTTATGAAAGTGTAAAAAACTAAATAATTTGCATTTTGTTAGTGTAACATGTTGTCAGCGCTGATCTGATAACTCCACTTGATGACAGTATTTTTTAAATAGAAGGAGGAATGTCTAAATAATCTGTCAGGAGATGTCAGATTTTCATTCATTCATTTTAGCAGACAGTCGAGGATGAGTGAGTTCAGTCGGTGGCTTGTAGCCTGAGTCAGTGGTCAGGAGCTGGAAATCTGGTCTGGAATTAGGCCTTTCTTTGTACCAAAGGAAAGTATTAGCACCTGAGCTAATAACTCTGAAGGTACAAGACAGTGACAGTTTCTCCCTAAATAAATATGCTCTTCAGTCCTGGTTGATGTGATCTCCTGCTGGACACTGTCACCTAGAATCATAAGGAATATTATTTGTGTAATATACAATTGTTAAATGGTAAAAAATAATATAATCCCTAATGCCAAAGAATAATATACTAAAATGTATTAAAAAAACAGAGGTTACAACATCTAATAAAGAGAATATGCATAAAAACAGCAGTAGTGAGGGGAAAAAAAGCAGTATGATAAAATAAAATAGTTCAATGTAAAACCTGCAAGTAAAACTATATACAATAAATAATGACAAGAACATACTGCATCTTACAAGCAAAAATTAAAAGAATGATATACTAATATTAGGCTCATCTGTGATTTGAAGCAGTGTGTTCAGTGTCATAGTGTAGTAAACATGAACAAAGTGTATTTTACTAGCAAAAGTGAAAAAATAAGATCCTATTTACTGATAAGCTTTGAATTAGTGTGTAGATTATAAAAAACATGGTTTGTTTTACCAAGTAAGTAGGTAGGACTCTTGTTGAAGACATGTCACCTTGAAGCCCCACATCTAGATAGAAATATTTTTTAATCTTTATTTAAACGGAGTCTCTATACTCTTCTTCTGCACCTCCTATCTTCATAGGTACAAACATTTACACCTGGAAGGACAGAGATGTGCAGAGGTCGAAATACTGCTGATGTATTTCACTCACATAGAAGTACTACAGCTATTACGTTTGTATCAAATCTGAGTAGTTGTTTAGGTTAAAGTGAGAAATGATCTCATAAAAATACTGATGTACTCATTAAGATTATGTTTTAATTCCAAAATCTTCCCCCTAAAAATTAATGGATTATCTGTTTTAGTGTGGGATTATCTGTTGTAGTGTGTGGAGAGCGGAAATCCTTGGCAGATGTCTCTCAGATGTATAGGTTAGAGGTGTCATACAGCTAGCTGTGTGATGCTGTCTTATTTATGTAATCATATTTCTACTAACCTATGGACAATTTAAAACCATACCTCTACTAACCTATGGACAATTTAAAACCATGATCACAAACATCCCTGCCTCAATGTGTAACTGTTTTAATTGATTTTCTTTATTCCCATCTATGTCTTGTCCTATTTATTTAAAACTTTGAACTTGTTTGTAACTCAACATCATTGTAAATGAGGGCAACCTCAATGGTTATTCGAGTTTAAATAAAGGTTTTAAATGAAATGAAATACCTCATGTACATCGTAAACATCCCACAACACCTCACACTCTGCTGAGTTTAAGTGTTACATGCTACAACAAACACGCTTCCTCATTCTTTCTTTGAACTTTTTTCTACTGCTTTTGTCATTGCAAAGAAACTAGACTGCAGTATAATATACCATTGGAATTGAATTGTGTTTGCCTCCCTCTAGTGGAGGTTGTGCACTATTGTGTTGTTCTAGTATTCTGGATGTCTGCACTAAAGGTTTTTGTACTGAGTTTTGGTGTTTCCTGTCACTGTGGGCTGCAGAGCACAGTAGTACACAGCAGAGTCAGACGGCTGCAGCTTCTGGATCGTCAGAGGAACTGATCTTAAGGTGGGATCCAGCATGACCTGAAATCTCTGCTTTAACCCATCCACTCTGTTCTCATAGCCAAGTTTAGAGCGGCTAAGGATGAATTTGGGAATGTCGTTTACATCCTGCTTGTACCAGTAGAGATATGCGCTTGTTTGACTGGTGTTATATTCACAGCCAAGTGTTACTGCCTCTCCTTCAGTAGCAGTCACATCTCCTTTTGGTTGTAGCACATTGTCTTTTTGTGCTCTGCATTCTGTAGAACAACAGCAAACAGTATCAATGTAATGTTAACGAATCCATATGCAAAATGTTGGATTAATATCAAGGGAACAGAGTTCGATCATACCAAAGCACATAGCAACCAGCAACACTGAAATGAGCAGAGACATCATAGCTGCACTCTTCAGTAACTATGAGATACAGCAACTAGAGAGCTGGCTCTGAGTCCCACTGTTTTGTCTTCATCTTAAAAACTAAGTTGGTAGATTTGAAGGAGGAGCTTGTTCAGAGTGACAGGGCTCATTCACAACCCTGTGTTATTACTCCAATCACCGATTGTATACAATACACACTTTTGTACCACTATCCCTTCATGTGTGAAAGTCTTTTCAATTATTTGTTGGTTGTTTATTTTTCTTGACTGGCATGAACTTATAAATGAACTGCAAAGTGTCAGTAAAGGACTGTCCCAGGGTTTTTTAATTGGTTCCATATTATTTACTATATTACTAACTGGAAAATATGTCAAATGCTTCCTGTATCTTTAGATTTTTGTTCCGTCCTCATAGCTATTACTATGCATTACATATTCCCTTGACTATCAGTCAGCAATGCATAATTATCAATAAAACTGTCTAGCCTATCAATGATGAGCTTTTCCAACACCTTGGAGAACTGGGAAAGAACTGGAAAAGTAATGACACTGGCCAATATTTAGTAAAATTATGTTTATCCCCAGTTTTAAATAATGGGCTGACTAATATTCATATGTATGTTTGTTGGGTTTGAGGGTGAAACCCACTGCCTAGGATGGCATCTGCTTTCCATGAAGTGATGAAGTGAAATAATCCTAAAACTGAAGTCTTCTGTATTTCTGATCCTGACAGCCTTACCCCTCCCTGCTGTACAGGAAGTATCTCCTCTTATTATATGCAGTGACATCACTGATCTCAGCAGGGTGGGGTTATGGGTCATCGTCAGGTTTTTCTACACTGAATTTCCTTCCATCCACACTGCCTGAATGCAAATTATTGTGTGCTGAAGTAGACTGAGAAGTTTTCAACAAAATATTCACCAGTAGTAAAAGTTAAGAAATCTTAAGTTGAGCACCACTGAGGTATTTTGTCTCCTTTCATCAGGGACAACAGACAGTTAAAGGTGCAGTAGGACACTTTGTACTTTGGCGACCCCAAGTGGCAGCAGGAGTTAACTGACTGAATTTAATGTTCATTGCGCCTCTCTGCCAGAGAAGACCAACCCACATTATTATACAGAATACAATGGTGAGTACCATAGCTGTCATCAGTAATAAATCTGAGGGCAGAATGATAAACCGTGTCTAGGGGTTTAAGAGTGGAAAGAGCAGCATTTCTGTAAATTACATCCCCATAATCCAACACTGATAGGAAAACTGCCTCAACAATCCTCTTTCTGCTAATCATAGGGAAGCTGGTTCTGTTTCTGCAAAAGAAGCCAATTTTTTGACGCAGTTTGCGAACAAGATTGTCTCTATGGTATTTAAAAGTAAATTTCTCATCAAGCCAGATGCCAAGATATTTATTTTCAGTAACTCTCTCAATGTTAGATCCATTCGCAGTGGATATATGCATACAATTGTGATCAATGGTTCTGGCTCTAGTAAACAGCATGAATCTTGTTTTATTTGCATTAAGTACCAGTGTAAGATTGATAAGAGCATCTTGTAGAGCATTAAAGGAAAGTTGCAAGGTCTCAATGGCTAGTTGTACAGAATCAGAAATACAATATACAATGGTGTCATCAGCATAAAGATGGACTTGATAGCCACTCAATGAAGAGACAATATCATTTATATAAATGGTGAAGAGGACAGGACCCAAAATTGAACCTTGCGGAACACCTTTTGTTACTGGCAAGAACTCAGACTGGACACTTCCCGACTTTACACACTGAAGTCTCTCAAACAAATAACTCCGAAACCAATCACAAGCCTTTCCATCAAAGCCAATACTGCATAACCTTTGTAAGAGCAAAGGATGATCAACTGTATCAAATGCTTTTGACAGATCTATAAATAGGGCAGCACAATGTTTCTTATTGTCTAGAGCGGAAACTATATTATTTGTAACTAATGTAATAGCTGAGATAGTGCTGTGGTTAGCTCTAAATCCAGATTGGTGTGTACTTAATTCAGAGTGACTTGAAAGAAATGTCTTGAGTTGGTTATTTACCAAAGATTCCAGGATTTTTGCTAGACAAGATAATTTGGAGATTGGTCTGTAATTAGTTACATGGGCTGACTTTCAAACACGAGGAAATATTCCTGTTGTGATAGAAAGATTAAATATATGTGTTAATTGCTCTGTAATAAGTGGAGCGGACACTCTTAGAAACAAAGGATCCAATTTATCCTCTCCTGTTGAACTCCTGGTAACAATGGCTTGTAATGCTTCAAATACATCACTAGGAGAGAACAGCTGAAAGTTAAACTGAGAGACATGGTTCATGGTACATACACAATCATTATTAATATTAATGAGAGGGGGCCCTGTGTAATCCTTTGCTGATGCTGGGCATTTATTTGAAAAGTTCCTATTGAGAGCTTGGCAAACCTCTTCCTGTTCCGAAATCAAACAGTCACCACATGTAATATGTGCAGGTACGGAAATAGTGGTTTCATTTCTGTTTGAGTTTACTGCTCTCCAAAATTTTGCAGGGTTTGAATAGGAGCTAGTAATTAAGTCTAAGTAATCATTAGATTTGGCACAGATGATGTGCATTTATTTCTAAGCTGTCTAAATGATGACCAATGGGATGGATCCCCAGAGTGTCTGGCAAGTGACCAGGCTCTGTTCCTTTCCTTAAATAAAGCTGATAATTCAGGTGAAAACCAAGGGGTTAATCTGACTTTTATTCTAAGATTTTTGAATGGTGCATGTTTGTTAATGACTGAAAGAAGGGTTTTTGTGAAAAAATCCAGTGCCATTTCAACATCTGGGATTTCAGATGTATAATGTATGTCGCTATGGAAAACATCAGTTAAAAAGGCTTGGTCACTAAAATGTCTTAGATTTCTCTTTGTAACCGTGTGAGATTTTGTTTTCTTTAGCCGAGTATTTCTAATACATGCTATAGGGCAATGATCACTAATTCCTAGCTCAAAGACAAATCATTGTGTGCTGAAGTAGACTGAGAAGTTTTCAACAAAATATTCACCAGTAGTAAAAGTTAAATGTTAAGTTGAGCACCACTGAGGTATTTTGTCTCCTTTCATCAGTGACAACAGACAGTTAAAGGTACAATAGGACACTTTGTACTTTGGCGACCCCAAGTGGCAGCAGGAGTTAACTGATTTTTTATTTTATTTTTATTTAACCTTTATTTAACCAGGCAGGTCAATTAAGAACAAATTCTTATTTACAATGACGGCCTAGCGAGAGGACAAAAGGACGTCTCGAAGGGTGAAGGGAATAGGGGACAAAAAAAAAAAAAAAAACACACAAAAGAAACTAAACAAAGAACAATCCAGATAAGACTATCAGACACAAATGTTACATACATCGCAGAGGCAGAGAAACCCAACACACTATGGGAACGAGGAAATAATCAAAACACACACCAAACAAACAACCAAATAAAATTACAAGTCATGCAAGTCTTGAAGCAGAATAAACAAGTTTCTTTGTCAGTTTAAAAGCTGGGTGACAGTTGCAGTTGTGTGTGAACAACTCTGCAATAGAGTCCTTAAAAGTGGTGAGGGAGATCAATTTCTCCAGTTTCAGAGTCTTTTGCAGCTCATTCCAACTGCTCGGAGCAGCAGACTGGAAGGAGGACCGGCCGAAAGAAGTATTAGCACAGGGAACTTCTAGCGAGATATGGCGGGCAGCTCTGGTGTTATAGGGACAATTTTAACAAGTGTATCAAATAAGGAGGAGTCAGACCAAGGAGGGTTTTGTAAACAAGTGTAAGCCAATGGATCTCTCGTCGAATGTGTAACGATGGCCAATTAACCGAAGTGTATAAGTCACAATGATGTGTTGTATAGGGGGCATTTGTGGCAAACCTAATTGCTGAGTGGTACAAAACATTAAGGCGTTCAAGGACACTCTTGCTTGCATGTCTGTAAATGACATCACCATAGTCAAACAAGGGGAGAATGGTCATTTGGACTAGGGAGCGTTTCGCAGAGCAAGTAAAGGAAGAGCGATTCCGGTACAAGAAGGCAAGTCTTGCTTTTACTTTTGACTGAAGATGTAATAAATGCTGAGAAAAAGAAAGTGTGTTATCTAACCATATACCGAGGTATTTATAAGAGGTGACTGTGTCCAGAACTGAGCCATTAGTTGTTGTGATGCTTCCAAGCGGGATAACAGGCTTCCTACCAAACCACATAACTTTTGTTTTAGATGTATTTAACACAAGGTTAAGACTAGAGAAGGCCACCTGTATACTATTGAAGCTGTCTTGAAGAGAGCGCAGAACAGCATCAGGGGAAGGTCCAACTGCATATAAAACTGTATCATCGGCATACAAATGAATCTTTGAATTTCCTACTACACTGACAATGTTATTTATGTATAAGGAGAACAGGGTGGGGCCAAGGATGGAGCCCTGAGGTACACCTTTAGTTACAGGCAAGGGCTGCGACAGGTGGTGTTCTGATTTAACGCACTGGGTTCTACCAGACAAATAGGAGGAGAACCAGGCTAAGGAATGGTAGTTGACAGCAATGTTACTAAGTCTATCTCTGAGAATCGAGTGATCTACTGTGTCAAAAGCTTTTGCTAGATCAATAAAATTTGCTGCACAATGTTGTCTGGAATCAAGAGTGGTAATAATGTCATTGAGGACCTTAAGAGTTGCAGTGACACAGCCATGCCCAGACCGGAAACCAGATTGCATACCAGAGATAATACTGTAAGTGTCAAGATATGATGTTAGTTGCCTATTTATAAGTTTTTCCAAAATCTTAGATATACAGGGCAAGATAGAAATAGGCCTGTAACAATTAGGATCAGTCTGATCACCCCCTTTAAACAAAGGTAAAACAATAGCAGCTTTCCAAGAACAAGGGATTTCAGCAGTTTGAATGGAAAGATTATAGAGATAAGAAACTGGGGCAGCAATTATGGGAGCAGCAACCTTGAAAAAGTAAGGGTCAAGGTCATCACACCCGGATGGTTTTTTAGGGTCTAGCTAAGTAGCTCATCCAGCACTTCATCCACAGTGATAGTGCGAAAACTGAAAGAATGTACTGAAGATGAGATGGCACTGTGTGAAGACACAGCATCAGACAGGCTAGCAGAATTGGGGTGCTTGGTGGGGGTTGATAGAATCAAATAAGAACCCAGATGTGATGAAATGGCGATTGAAGACCTCTGCCATGAGCACCTTGTCTGAAACGATTGTACCATCAGAGTTAAGGGACATAGGAAACCGGGAGAACGGGTTCTTATCTTCCATAACTCTTCCATAACTGACCGTTTTCCAGAACTTATTTGGATCTGAGATACTATGGGAGAACTGATCTTTAAAATAATCAGCTTTGAGTTTTCGGATGGTCTGGGTGCATTTATTTCGAAGTTGTCTGAATGTCAGCCAGTCTGTAGGAGACTGTGAGAGTCGAGCCTTACGCCACGAAGCATTTTTGTGATGAAGAAGCTCAACCAGATCACGGTTAATCCATGGACTGAGACGAGTCTTAATTCTCATTGACCTTCTGGGGGCGTGTTTATTGATAATGGTACTAAAATCATTGTAAAACAGGTTCCAGATTGAATCTAATTTGGAAAAATAGGAAGAATGCTGCATCTAATTTAGAGAGGGTGGGTGTTGAAGAAATTTTCTGGAGTCAGTGGTTCGTCTTACTTGAATGTATATTTATTGAAAGGAGATTATTGCAAGAGGAAGAGATGCACAGAGCAGGAGGCTGCATACACTTCTTCAAAGAGAAAGAGATTGAACCAGTCCTTTATGTATCTTCCAAGGATGTACAGAATGTGCTGACATTAAAACAGGTCACCAAAGTAGAGTATAAGCAAGACATGTTATGTCTTAAGTTAGAGCTTCCATTGACATCTTGGAGACATCCAGGAGCCACTCTGACAACAAGACCTCTGGCATAGTAAGTTATGGCACAAGGTTTACAGTAAGGTGATCATCTTGAGTTTTCTTCCACAGTCCCCCCCTTGTTGATTATGAAATCAACAACACAAGATCAACTTCACCATTGTTTTTTTTGTTATTTTTTAATTATTATGCACCAGTAATAAACTGAAAATGGAGTTGAGATCACTGCTTTAGACCTAATATAGAAAAATGTCCCAAATGGTTGGGTTTGTCTGTTGAGCACCAATGTCTCTGTGAGTCCCTTTCTCTTATGGTTTCCATTGCCAATGTACAGATGTGTTATCTTCTGCTCCTGGCTGTCAGGTTTTTGTACAGTGACTCTGGGTTTCCTGTCACTGTGGGCTTCACAGCACAGTAGTACAGAGCAGAGTCTGTCACTGCAGCAGAGGAGATCTCCAGATCCACACCACGCTTTCCTTCAGCCAGTTTAGTAGAGAACCTTGTGTCTGATTCAAGAGTCTCTGCTGCTCTTGTGATGCCTAACCCTGAGATGTACTGGAGGAATTCTGGTTGTTTTCCTGGATATTGTCGATACCAGAAGAAATAATCAGTAGTTGCTACAGAGTAATTGTATGACAGAGTAACTGTGCTGCCTTCTAAACTGTACTCTTCATTATTGACTGGAGTGAGTTCTTCACAGCTGACACCTACATGGAAATAATTTCATACAGAAGTTAGTGAATAATTAAGGTTCTCCCAAGACTTTTACAGCTTGTTCTGGGCTTCAATAGAAACTGTTATAATATTCCCAGATATTAATGTAATTGTCCATTGGACTGAACAGTAGAATAACAATTCACTAAATAACTTACCGATGAATATACTGAGGAACAGTATTGAGCACACTGACACTGAAAGCAGCATCTTAGAAGAAAACACACAAGAAATCCTAAAACTGAAGTCTGCGGTATTTCTGATCCTGACAGCCTCACCTCTCCCTGCTGTACAGGAAGTACCTCCTCTTATTATATGCAGTGACATCACTGATCTCAGCAGGGTGGAGTTATGGGTCATCATCAGGCTTTTCTGCACTGAATTTCCTTCCATCCACACTGCATGAATGGAAATTATTGCATGCTGAAGTAGTCTGACAAGTGTGTTCAACAAAATATTCACCAGTAGTAAAAATTGAGAAATGTGAAGTTGAGCACCACTGAGGTATTTTGTCTCCTTTCATCAGGGACAAAAGACAGTTAAAGGTGCACTAGGACACTTTGTACTTTGGCGACCCCAAGTGGCAGCAGGAGTTAACTGACTGAATTTAATTTGGGAAAATGGGGAGAATCTGCTGCATCTAATTTTAGAGAGGATGGGTGTTGAAGGAATGTTCTGGTGTCAGAGGTTCGTCTTACTTGAATGTATATTTATTGAAAGGAGATTCTTGCAAGAGGAATTGATAAACACAGCAGGAGGCTACATACACTTCTTCAAAGAGAAAGAGATTGAACCAGTCCTTTATGTATCTTCCAAGGATGTACAGAATGTGCTGACATTAAAACAGGTCACCAAAGTAGAGTATAAGCAAGACATGTTATGTCTTAAGTTAGAACTTCCATTGACATCTCGGAGACATCCAGGAGCCACTCTGACAACAAGACCTCTGGCATAGTAAGTTATGGCACAAAGGTTACAGTGAGGTGACCATCTTGAGTTTTCTTCCACAGTTCCCCCCTTGTTGATTATGAAATCAACAACACAAAATCAACTACACCATTGTTTTTTTTTGTTTTTTTTTAATTATTATGCACCAGTAATAAACTGAAAAAGGAGTTGAGATCACTGCTTTAGACCTAATACAGAAAATGTCCCAAAATGGTTGGGTTTGTCTGTTGAGCACCAATATCTCTGTGAGTCCCTTTCTCTTATGGTTTCCATTGCCAATGTACAGATGTGTTATCTTCTGCTCCTGGCTGTGAGGTTTTTGTACAGTGACTCTGGGTTTCCTGTCACTGTGGGCTGCACAGCACAGTAGTACAGAGCAGAGTCTGTCACTGCAGCAGAGGGGATCTTCAGATCCATTTGGGTTTTATCAGTCACGTTAACAGTCAGTCCAGACTTTGGATCTGCTCTGTTCAATACTAAACCTGTTGCTGAGTGATAGATGAGTAACTGTGGTGGTTTTCCTGGGTCTTGGCGATACCAGAAGAAAGTTTCACCAGTTGAAGGTTTTTTGTTTTTGTATGACAGAGTAACAGTGCTGCCTTCTAAGCTGTACTCTTCATTCTTGACTGGACTGAGTTCTTCACAGCTGACACCTACATGGAAATAATTTAAAAAAAAATTATTTAACACAAATATGTTTGAATAAATTAACATTTCCCGTGACATGTAGTTTGTTCTGTGTGGCAAAAAAATCTCAATGCAAAATGGTCATCCAAAAAACAATGTCATAATCTATTGGACTGAAATCTAAAAGAATCAGTCACAGTAACTTACTGGTAAATATGCTGAGGAAGAGCAGTGAGTACGCTGACAGCATCATCTTGGAAGAAAAACACACCAATAATCCTAAAACTGAACTATGTGAGGCCTGCTGTATTTCTGATCAGCCGTACAGGAAGTCCATCCTCTTTTCTTTAAATCACAATAGCTGAATCTCCTTCCAGGAGTGTGTAAACTGTCACTCCACTGTAAGAGGCAGCTGCTGTATATCTGTCATGTGGAGTGATACTCGCATGGAGCGGAAGTGAACAAGGAGGAGGAGTGAACTGCTTTAGAAACCATGAATGGAACAGCATCACACCCGCTCCACTTCTGTTAGGAGGAGACTGTTGTTCTTGTAGTGGTGTTGGTCTTCTCAAATTTACAGGCACTCTTTGGTATGAACTCCACTCCCTGGAAAAAATAAAAAGGTGATGTTTCTCTGTATTCTCTGTATTTTCTCTGAGTTATAGTTCTGACAGTGAAGCTGCAGTCATCATGTAACTTCATTTATTAGTCATGGCAGAGAGAAATTAAATTAGTGTTTTTCTAGCATAGAGAGAAACACATACAATACAATTTAGTATTCTCATCATTACAAGGTATTAGAAGACAATATGAGGTCTGCTACTACATCTCATCCACAACGGCAATAACTAACAGAGTGGAGATAAAGGATATTGTTGTCAATTACCTCTGTCTCAAAAGTCAATAATATTCGATAACATTGTGAAGTTTAAGTGTAAAAATGTAAGTCTATTTTGTGAAAGATCAAATAATTAAGCTTTTTTTTCAGTGAAACATGTAAACATGCTGATCTGATAATTCCACTTGATGGCACTGTTGGTATTAAAATGAAGAACTGAAGTGTCTAAATAATCTGTCAGGAGATGTCAGGTTTTTGTACAGTGACTCTGGGTTTCCTGTCACTGTGGGCTGCACAGCACAGTAGTACAGAGCAGAGTCTGTCACTGCAGCAGAGGAGATCTCCAGATCCACACCACGCTTTCCTTCAGCCAGTTTAGTAGAGAACCTTGTGTCTGATTCAAGAGACTCTGCTGCTCTTGTGCTGCCAAACCCTGAGATGTACAGGAGGAATTCTGGTTGTTTTCCTGGATATTGTCGATACCAGAAGAAATTATCACCAGTTGCTACAGAGTAATTGTATGACAGAGTAACAGTGCTGCCTTCTAAACTGTACTCTTCATTCTTAACTGGAGTGAGTTCTTCACAGCTGACACCTACATGGAAATAATTTCATACAGAAGTTAGTGGTTAATTAAGGTTTTCCCAAGACTTTTAGAGCTTGTTCTGGGCTTCAATAGAAACTGTTATAATATTCCCAGGTATTAATGTAATTGTCCATTGGACTGAACAGTAGAATAACAATTCACTATATAACTTACCGATGAATATACTGAGGAACAGTATTGAGCACACTGACACTAACAGCAGCATCTTAGAAGAAAACACACAAAATAATCCTAAAACTGAAGTCTGCTGTATTTCTGATCCTGACAGCCTCACCTCTCCCTGCTGTACAGGAAGTACCTCATCTTATTATATGCAGTGACATCACTGATCTCAGCAGGGTGGGGTTATGGGTCATCATCAGGTTTTTTTTACACAGAATTTCCTTCCATCCACACTGCCTGAATGCAACTCATTGTGTGCTGAAGTAGACTGAGAGGTTTTCAATAAAATATTCACCAGTAGGAAAAGTTAATAAATGTTAAGTTGAGCACTACTGAGGTATTTTGTCTCCTTTCATCAGGGACAACAGACAGTTAAAGGTGCAGTAGGACACTTTGTACTTTGGCGACCCCAAGTGGCAGCAGGAGTTAACTGACTGAATCTAATTTGGAAAAATAGGGAGAATGCTGCATCTAATTTAGAGAGGATGGATGTTGAAGAAATGTCTGGAGTCAGAGGTTCATCTTACTTGAATGTATATTTATTGAATTGAGATTCTTGCAAGAGGAAGAGATGCACACAGCAGGAGGCTACATACACTTCTTCAAAGAGAAAGAGATTGAACCAGTCCTTTATGTATGTTCCAAGGATGTACAGAATGTGCTGACATTAAAACAGGTCACCAAAGTAGAGTATAAGCAAGACATGTTATGTCTTAAGTTAGAGCTTCCATTGACATCTTGGAGACATCCAGGAGCCACTCTGACAACAAGACCTCTGGCATAGTAAGTTATGGCACAAGGTTTACAGTGAGGTGACCATCTTGAGTTTTCTTCCACAGTCCCCCCCTTGTTGACTATGAAATCAACAACACAAAATCAACTACACTGTTGTTGTTTTTTTTGTTTGTTTGTTTTTTTTTAAATTAATTATGCACCAGTAATAAACTGAAAAAGGAGTTCAGATTACTGCTTCAGACCTAATACAGAAAAATGTCCAAAATGTTTGGGCTGTTCAGCACCAATGTCTCTGTGAGTCCCTTTCTCTTACGGTTTCCATTGCCAATGTACAGATGTGTTATCTTCTGCTCCTGGCTGTCAGGTTTTTGTACAGTGACTCTGGGTTTCCTGTCACTGTGGGCTTCACAGCACAGTAGTACAGAGCAGAGTCTGTCACTGCAGCAGAGGGGATCTCCAGATCCATTTGGGTTTTCTCCTTAGTCACATTAACAGTCAGTTTAGACTTTGGATCTGCTCTGTTCAATACTGAACCTGTTGCTGAGTGATAGATGAGGAACTGTGGTGGTTTTCCTGGGTCTTGGCGATACCAGTAGAAGTACTCATTGCCAGCTGCAGTTTTGGAGTATTTGTATGACAGAGTAACAGCGCTGCCTTCTAAGCTGTACTCTTCATTCTTGACTGGAGTGAGTTCTTCACAGATGACACCTACATTAAAATGATTTAACAAAAATATTTTTTAATAAATTAAGATTTCCGTGACACATATGTAGTTTGTTCTGTGTGGCAAAAAAATCTCAATGCAAAATGGTCATACATTTCCCAAAAAACAATGTCATAATCTATTGGACTGAAATCTAAAAGAATCAATCGCAATAACTTACTGGTAAATATGCTGAGGAAGAGCAGTGAGTACGCTGACAGCAGCATCTTGGAAGAAAAACACACCAGTAATCCTAAAACTGAACTATGTGATGTCTGCTGTATTTCTGATCAGCCGTACAGGAAGTCCATCCTCTTTTCTTAAAGTCACAACAGCTGAATCTCCTTCCAGGAGTGTGTAAACTGTCACTCCACTGTAAGAGGCAGCTGCTGTATATCTGTCATGTGGAGTGATACTCGCATGGAGTGGAAGTGAACAAGGAGGAGGAGTGAACTGCTTTAGAAACCATGAATGGAACAGCATCACACCCGCTCCACTTCTGTTAGGAGGACACTGTTGTTCTTGTAGTGGTGTTGGTCTTCTCAAATTTACAGGCACTCTTTGGTATGAACTCCACTCCCTGGGAAAAATAAAATGGACCAACACCAAAAGGGGGTGTTAACACATCCAGGTATTGCAGGGGATTCCCTCAAGTGCAGAGTTAGAAGGGAACATAAAACACTCAATAATGAGATTCAGCAAATCAAATGGCATTTTGGGAGCGTCTTGCTTCCTTAAATTAGTTCTTCACAGCTAACATCTAAAGGAAGAGATAATTGGTTTATAACATGTTGTAAAACACCTGTAAGTATGGTGAGAAACAGTTGACAAAATATGCAGTAATACAGTGACATCAAATAAAGATAATAGTTTATGTACTGAACACTTATGAATATGGAAGTTCCTTTCTCTTCTATAGTTCAGTGACAGTTTTCTCCTCCCTATATCTCTCCCTACTCTCATAACACTGTATTTTCTCTGAGTTATAGTTCTGACAGTGAAGCTGCAGTCATCATGTAACTTCATTTATTAGTCATGGCAGATAGAAATAAGATTAGCGTTTTTCTAGCATAGAGAGAAACACATACAATACAATTTAGTATTCACATCATGACAAGGTATTAGAAGACAATATGAGGTCCGCTACTACATCTCATCCACAACGGCAATAACTAACAGAGTGGAGATAAAGGATACAGTTGTCAATTACCTCTGTCTCAAAAGTCAATAACAAACAATAACATTGTGAAGTTTAAGTGTAAAAATGTAAGTCTATTTTGTGAAAGATCAAATAATTGAGCTTTTTTTTTTCCAGTGAAACATGTCAACATGCTGATCTGATAATTCCACTTGATGGCACTGTTGGTATTAAAATGAATATCTGAAGTGTCTAAATAATCTGTCAGGAGATGTCAGGTGTTTGTACAGTGACTCTGGGTTTCCTGTCACTGTGGGCTTCACAGCACAGTAGAACAGAGCAGAGTCTGTCACTGCAGCAGAGGAGATCTCCAGATCCACACCACGCTTTCCTTCAGCCAGTTTAGTAGAGAACCTGGTGTCTGATTCAAGAGACTCTGCTGCTCTTGTGCTGCCAAACCCTGAGATGTACAGGAGGAATTCTGGTTGTTTTCCTGGATATTGTCGATACCAGAACAAATTATCACCAGCTGCTACAGAGTAATTGTATGACAGAGTAACAGTGCTGCCTTCTAAACTGTACTCTTCAGTCTTGACTGGAGTGAGTTCTTCACAGCTGACACCTACATGGAAATAATTTCATACAGAAGTTAGTGAGTAAATTAGGTTTTCCTGACACATTTATAACTTGTTATGCGGTTCAGTAACTTAAGAGAAACTGAAATAACATTCCCAGGTTTTAATGCAATCGTCCATTGGATTGAGCTTTAAGAGACTCATTCACTGTATACATGTAACTTGCCAATAAATATGCTGAGGAATAGTATTGAGCACACTGACACTGACAGCAGCATCTTAGACGAAAAACACACAAGAAATGCTAAAACTGAAGTCTGCTGTATTTTTGATCCTGACAGCCTCAGCTCTCCCTGCTGTACAGGATGTACCTCCTCTTATTATATGCAGTGACATCACTGATCTCAGCAGGGTGGGGTTATGGGTCATCATCAGGTTTTTCTACACTGAATTTCCTTCCATCCACACTGCCTGGATGCAAATCATTGCATGCTGAAGTAAAAGTGCAAGCATGCCTAGTTGACTTTCCTGGATAAATGAAGATTGAAAAAAAATAGCTTCATTAAGTTTTCAACAAAATATTCACCAGTAGTAAAAGTTAAGAAATGTCAAGTTGAGCATCACTGAGGCATCTTGTCTCCTTTCATCAGGGACAAAAGACAGTTAAAGTACTTTAGTGACCCCAAGTGGCAGCAGCAGTTAACTGAATTTAACTTGGGTAAACAGGGAGAATCTACTGCATATAATTTAGAGAGGATGGGACACAGTTGTTATTTTTTAAATTTTTTTTAAATTATTATGCACCAGTGATAAACTGAAAAAGGAGTTAAGATCATTGTTTTAGACCTAATACAGAAAAATGTCCAAAATGGTTTGTCTGTTGAGCACCAATGTCTCTGAGTCCCTTTCTCTTATGGTTTCCATTGTCAATGTACAGATGTGTTATCTTCTGCTCCTGGCTGTCAGGTTTTTGTACAGTGACTCTGGGTTTCCTGTCACTGTGGGCCTCACAGCACAGTAGTACAGAGCAGAGTCTGTCACTGCAGCAGAGGAGATCTCCAGATCCATTTGGATGTTATCCTTATTCACTTTAATAGACAGTCTAGAGGTTAGATCTGCTCTGTTCAATACTGAACCTGTTGCAGAGTGATAGATGAGGAACTGTGGTGGTTTTCCTGGGTCTTGGCGATACCAGTAGAATTCATCACCAGTTGAAGGTTTGTCGTTTTTGTATGACAGAGTAACAGCGCTGCCTTCTAAGCTGTACTCTTCATTCTTGACTGGACTGAGGTCCGCACAGGATACACCTACATAAAAATAATTTAACACAAATATTTCTGAATGAATTAAGATTTCCATGACACATATATAGTTTGTTCTGTGTGGCAAAAAAATCTCAATGCAAAATGGTCATCCAAAAAACAATGTCATAATCTATTGGACTGAAGTCTAAAAGAATCAGTCACAGTAACTTACTGGTAAATATGCTGAGGAAGAGCAGTGAGTACGCTGACAGCAGCATCTTGGAAGAAAAACACACCAATAATCCTAAAACTGAACTATGCGAGGCCTGCTGTATTTCTGATCAGCCGTACAGGAAATCCATCCTCTTTTCTTAAAGTCACAACAGCTGAATCTCCTTCCAGGAGTGTGTAAACTGTCACTCCACTGTAAGAGGCAGCTGCTGTATATCTGTCATGTGGAGTGATACTCGCATGGAGCGGAAGTGAACAAGGAGGAGGAGTGGAACTGCTTTAGAAACCATGAATGGAACTGCATCACACCCGCTCCACTTCTGTTAGGAGGACACTGTTGTTCTTGTAGTGGTGTTGGTCCTCTCACATTTACAGGCACTCTTTGGCATGAACTCCACACCCTGGAAAAAAATTAAATGGGGATGTTTCTCTGTATTCTCTGTATTTTCTCTGAGTTATAGTTCTGACAGTGAAGCTGCAGTCATCATGTAACTTCATTTATTAGTCATGGCAGATAGAAATAACATTAGTGTTTTTCTAGCATAGAGAGAAACACATACAATACAATTTAGTATTCACATTGTTACAAGGTATTAGAAGACAATATGAGGTCCGCTACTACATCTCATCCACAACGGCAATAACTAACAGAGTGGAGATAAAGGATCCTGTTGTCAATTACATCTATATCAGAAGTAAATTTTAATAGATAACATCGTGAATTTTAAGTGTAAAAATGAAAGTCTAGATTGGACTCACGATCATGTATTTAAACAATTCGCCAGATTACATTTGACATAGTGGGTTAAAAAGAGATGTCTCTCATGTAAAATTGATTTTGTATACTAAGTGATTTATAACAGGGTTTACTTTTAACAATACACAACAGCAACAGTACAGTGATAACAGGTTGGATGAAATTCGAGCAAACTGGTAAATGAAGAGCCACTAATTCCCTTGCCTTTCTGTATGTTCCACACTCTATTAACTTCTTGTGTTTACTGGTGGTCCGTCCCCTTAACATGGTATTGGTGCTGTCACGGTGTGTTTAAAGTTCTCCAAAGGTTTTTGTACAGTGACTCTGGGTTTCCTGTCACTGTGGGCTCCACAGCACAGTAGTACAGAGCAAAGTCTGTCACTGCAGCAGAGGAGATCTCCAGATGAAACTCTTTCCTTTTTCTGTCATGTTTAAAAGACAACCTGGTTGTTTTCTTTGAATGTTCCATGATGAGAAGCTGTGGAGATGAGCTGGAGTACTGTCGATACCAGAAAAGGTTGTTTGCAGAGACAGAGTAGTTGCAGGAGAGAGTAACACTGTCTCCTTCTAAAACCAGCATTACATCCTTAAATGGTTTAATTAAATCCTCAGAGGATCCTGGAAAGAAAAAGGACATAAAAGTCAGTTAAATTTGCTTTTTAATAATAACAATATCAGAATTTACTTTTTTTATTTAGCTGAAGCTTTTAACCAGATTGTTAAATTGTTAAATTATCAAATCTCTAGTTACAGAACACTTACCAGTATGAAATGTAAATATAATCATCCAGGTTAAATGGAGTAACATTGTCGCTGAAGTGTACTGAGTAATGATGCAAAAGAACACAGTAGCTGCTCTGTTCCAAAATAAAGCTCCTCCTTTTACAAAATTAGTGGAGATAAAGGACTCCCTTGTCAATTGCCTCTACCAGCGACACTGTGAAATGGGATTATGTGTGTTTTATGAAAGTGTAAAAAACTAAATAATTTAGTTAGTGTAACATGTAACTCCACTTGATGACAGTATTTTTAAATAGAAGGAGGAATGTCTAAATAATCTGTCAGGAGATGTCAGGTTTTTGTAGAGTGAATCTGGGTTTCCTGTCACTGGGGACCTCAAACCACAGAAGTACAAAGCAGAGTCTCTCACTGCAGCAGAGGAGATCTCCAGATACATACGGGTCTTCTGCTCATTCATTTTAGCAGACAGTCGAGGATGAGTGAATTCAGTCGGTGGCTTATAGCCTGAGTCAGTGGTCAGGAGCTGGAAATCTGGTCTGGAATTAGGCCTTTCTTTGTACCAAAGGAAAGTATTAGCACCTGAGCTAATAACTTTGAAGGTACAAGACAGTGACAGTTTCTCCCTCAAAAATATGCTCTTCAGTCCTGGTTGATGTGATCTCCTGCTGGACACTGTCACCTAGAATCATAAGGAATATTATTTGTGTAATATACAATTGTTAAATGGTAAAAAATAATATAATCCCTAATGCCAAAGAATAATATACTAAAATGTATTTAAAAAAAACACTTTTCAAAACAGAGGTTACAACATCCAATAAAGATAATATGCATAAAAAACAGCAGTAGTGAGGGGGGAAAAAAGCAGTATGATAAAATAAAATAATTAAGTTCAATGTAAAACCTGCAAGTAAAACTATATACAATAAATAATGACAAGAACACACTGCATCTTACAAGCAAAAAATTAAAAGAATGATATACTAATATTAGGCTCATCTGTGATTTGAAGCAGTGTGTTCAGTGTCATAGTGTAGTAAACATGAACAAAGTGTATTTTACTAGTAAAAGTGAAAACATAAGATAGATAATGCTAGTCCTATTTACTGATAAGCTTTGAATTAGTGTGTAGATTATAAAAAAACATGGTTTGTTTTACCAAGTAAGTAAGTAGGACTCTTGTTGAAGACATGTCACCTTGAAGCCCCACCTCTAGATAGAAATATTTTTTAATCTTTATTTAAACAGAGTCTCTACTCTTCTTCTGCACCTCCTATCTTCACAGGGACAAACATTTACACCTGGAAGGACAGAGATGTGCAGAGGTCGAAATACTGCTGATGTATTTCACTCACATAGAAGTACTACAGCTATTACGTTTGTATCAAATCTGAGTAGTTGTTTAGGTTAAAGTGAGAAATGATCTCATAAAAACACTGATGTACTCATCAAGATTCTGTTTTTAGTCCAAAATATTCCCCCTAAAAATTAATGGATTATCTGTTTTAGTGTGAGATTATCTGTTGTAGTGTGTGGAGAGTGGAAATCCTTGGCAGATGTCTCTCAGATGTATAGGTTAGAGGTGTCATACAGCTAGCTGTGTGATGCTGTCTTATTTATGTAATCATACTTCTACTAACCTATGGACAATTTAAAATCATACCTCTACTAACCAATTTAAAACCATGATCACAAACCTCCCTGCCTCAATGTGTAACTGTTTTAATTGATTTTCTTTATTCCCATCTATGTCTTGTCCTATTTATTTAAAACTTTGAACTTGTTTGTAACTCAACATCATTGTAAATGAGGGCAACCTCAATGGTTATTCGAGTTTAAATAAAGGTTTGAAATTAAATTAAATACCTCATGTACATAGTAAACATCCCACAACACCTCACACTCTGCCGAGTTTAAGTGTTACATGCTACAACAAACACGCTTCCTCATTCTTTCTTTGAATTTTTTTTCTACTGCTTTTGTCATTAGTGCAAAGAAACTAGACTGCAGTATAATATACCATTGGCATTGAATTGTGTTTGCCTCCCTCTAGTGGAGGTTGTGCACTATTGTGCTGTTCTAGTATTCTGGATGTCTGCACTAAAGGTTTTTGTACTGAGTTTTGGTGTTTCCTGTCACTGTGGGCTGCAGAGCACAGTAGTACACAGCAGAGTCAGACGGCTGCAGCTTCTGGATCGTCAGAGGAACTGATCTTAAGGTGGGATCCAGCATGACCTGAAATCTCTGCTTTAACCCATCCACTCTGTTCTCATAGCCAAGCGTATAGCGGCTAAGGATGAATTTGGGAATGTCGTTTACATCCTGCTTGTACCAGTAGAGATATGCGTTTGTTTGACTGGTGTTATATTCACAGCCAAGTGTTACTGCCTCTCCTTCAGTAGCAGTCACATCTCCTTTTGGTTGTAGCACGTTGTCTTTTTGTGCTCTGCATTCTGTAGAACAACAGCAAACAGTATCAATGTAATGTTAACAAATCCATATGCAAAATGTTGGATTAATATCAAGGGAACAGAGTTCGATCATACCAAAGCACATAGCAACCAGCAACACTGAAATGAGCAGAGACATCATAGCTGCACTCTTCAGTAACTATGAGATACAGCAACTAGAGAGCAGGCTCTGAGTCCCACTGTTTTGTCTTCATCTTAAAAACTAAGTTGGTAGATTTGAAGGAGGAGCTTGTTCAGAGTGACAGGGCTCATTCACAACCCTGTGTTATTACTCCAATTACCGATTGTATACAATACACACTTTTGTACCACTTTCCCTTCATGTGTGAAAGTCTTTTCAATTATTTGTTGGTTGTTTATTTTTCTTGACTGGCATGAACTTATAAATGAACTGCAAAGTGTCAGTAAAGGATTGGGTTGGAGGGTGAAACCCACTGCCTAGGATGGTATCTGCTTTCCACGAAGTGATGAAGTGCAGAAGAAACCAGCATGAAGCAATGTTCAGGTTTCAAAGCGCTTTGATTTACTGTAGATTTTCTTAAGTGAACAGGTAACAGTTCCTATACAGATGACTCTCATCTGTATAGGTTAGAGGTGTCATACAGCTTGCTGTGTAATACTCTCTTATTTATGTAATCATACTTCATTGTTAACACTCTGCAATTTAATTGATATGCAATAACAAACACTCTATCTCTTTCTGCCCTTGAACTTTATTTACTTGTATTTATTATTTAATTGTATTTACCTCCATCTAGTGGACATTGTGGAGTATTGCATTGTCTTTGCATACAGGATTTATGCACAAAAGGTTTTTGTATTGAGTTTTGGTGTTTCATGTCACTGTGGGCTGCACAGCACAGTAGTACAGAGCAGAGTCTGTCACTGCAGCAGAGGAGATCTCCAGATCCACACCACGCTTTCCTTCAGCCAGTTTAGTAGAGAATCTTGCATCTGATTTGAGAGTCTCTGCTGACGTTTTATAACCTGTGATGGACAGGAGGAATTCTGGTGGTTTTCCTGGATATTGGCGATACCAGAAGAAATAATCACCACCGTCAGCAGTTTTGGAGTAATTGTATGACAGAGTAACAGTGCTGCCTTCTAAGCTGTACTCTTCATTCTTGACTGGACTGAGGTCCGCACAGGATACACCTACATAAAAATAATTTGACACAAATATTTTTTAATAAATTAAGATTTCCGTGACATATATACAGTTTGTTCTGTGTGGCAAAAAAATCTCAATGCAAAATGGTCATACATTTCCCGAAAAACAATGTCATAATCTATTGGAGTGAAATCTAAAAGAATCAGTCACAGTAACTTACTGGTAAATATGCTGAGGAAGAGCAGTGAGTACGCTGACAGCAGCATCTTGGAAGAAAAACACACCAATAATCCTAAAACTGAACTATGCGAGGTCTGCTGTATTTCTGATCAGCCGTACAGGAAGTCCATCCTCTTTTCTTAAAGTCACAACAGCTGAATCTCCTTCCAGGAGTGTGTAAACTGTCACTCCACTGTAAGAGGCAGCTGCTGTATATCTGTCATGTGGAGTGATACTCGCATGGAGCGGAAGTGAACAAGGAGGAGGAGTGAACTGCTTTAGAAACCATGAATGGAACAGCATCACACCCGCTCCACTTCTGTTAGGATGGACACTGTTGTTGTTGTAGTGGTGTTGGTCTTCTCCAATTTACAGGCACTCTTTGGTATGAACTCCACTCCCTGGAAAAAATAAAATGGGGGTGTTAACTCATAAGGTAATGCAGGGGATTCCCTCAATTGCAGAGCTAGACGGGAACATAAAACACTCAATAATGAGATTCAGCAAATCAAATGGCATTTTGAGAGCATCTTGCTTCCTTCATTTCATTTCAAACCTTTATTTAAACCCGAATAACCATTGAGGTTGCCCTCATTTAGAATGATGTTGAGTTACAAACAAGTTCAAAGTTTTAAATAAATAGGACAAGACATAGATGAGAATAAAGAAAATCAGTTAAAACAGTTACACATTGAGGCAGGGAGGTTTGTGATCATGGTTTTAAATTGTCCATAGGTTAGTAGAGTATTGATTTTTAGTGTGTGTTGAAGATCATTCCAAGAATTAGGAGCACTAAAATAAAAGGCTGATTGTCCAAATTTAGACCGTGCTTGGGGGTCCTTAAGCATAAGAAAGTCATTTGAGCGAGTTTGATAGGGTCCAAGGTTCCAGTCCAGCATCACTGAAATGTAGGGTGGTAGCTTTCCAACGAGGGCTTTATATATAAACAAATACCAATGTTTATTACGCCCTTTCTGTAAATTACATCCCCATAATCCAACACTGATAGGAAAACTGCCTCAACAATCCTCTTTCTGCTAATCATAGGGAAGCTGGCTTCTTTTACAGAAACAGAACCAATGTTTTGACGCAGTTTGCGAACAAGATTGTCTATATGGTATTTAAAAGTAAATTTCTCATCAAGCCAGATGCCAAGATAAGTATATTCAGTAACTTTCTCAATGTTAGATCCATTTGCAGTGGATATATGCATACAATTGTGATCAATAGTTCTGGCTCTAGTAAACAGCATGAATTTTGTTTTATATGCATTAAGTACCAGTGTAAGATTGATAAGAGCATCTTGTAGAGCATTAAAGGAAAGTTGCAAGTTCTCAATGGCTAGTTGTACAGAATCAGCAATACAATATACAATGGTGTCATCAGCATAAAGATGGACTTGACAGCCACTCAATGAAGAGACAATATCATTTATATAAATGGTGAAGAGGACAGGACCCAAAATTGAACCTGGCGGAACACCTTTTGTTACCGGCAAGAACTCAGACTGGACACTTCCCGACTTTACACACTGAAGTCTCTCAAACAAATAACTCTGAAACCAATCACAAGCCTTTCCATCAAAGCCAATACTGCATAACCTTTGTAAGAGCAAAGGATGATCAACTGTATCAAATGCTTTTGACAGATCTATAAATAGGGCAGCACAATGTTTCTTATTGTCTAGAGCGGAAACTATATTATTTGTAACTAATGTAATAGCTGAGATAGTGCTGTGGTTAGCTCTAAATCCAGATTGGTGCGTACTTAATACAGAGTGACTTGAAAGAAATGCCTTGAGTTGGTTATTTACCAAAGATTCCAGGATTTTTGCTAGACAAGATAATTTGGAGATTGGTCTGTAATTATCTAGATCATTTCTATCATCTCCTTTATGTAATGGAGTTACATGGGCTGATTTCCAAACACTAGGAAATATTCCTGTTGTGATAGAAAGATTAAATATATGTGTTAATTGCTCTGTAATAAGTGGAGCGGACACTCTTAGAAAAAAAGGATCCAATTTATCCTCTCCTGTTGAACCCCTGGTATCAATGGCTTGTAATGCTTCAAATACATCACTAGGAGAGAACGGCTGAAAGTTAAACTGAGAGACATGGTTCATGGTACATACACAATCGTTATTAATATTAATGAGAGGGAGCCCTGTGTAATCATTTGCTGATGCTGGGCATATATTTGAAAAGTGCCTATTGAGAGCTTGGCAAACCTCTTCCTGTTCCGAAATCAGTCACCACATTTAATATGTGCAGGTAGGGAAATAGTGGTTTCATTTCTGTTTGAGTGTACTGCTCTCCAAAATTTTGCAGGGTTTGAATAGGAGCTAGTAATTAAGTCTAAGTAATAATTAGATTTGGCATTTCTCACAGATGATGTGCATTTATTTATAAGCTGTCTAAATGATGACCAATGGGATGGATCCCCAGAGTGTCTGGCAAGTGACCAGGCTCTGTTCCTTTCCTTAAATAAAGCTGATGATTCGGGTGAAAACCAAGGGGTTAATCTGTCTTTTATTCTAAACTTTTTGAATGGTGCATGTTTGTTAATGACTGAAAGAAGGGTTTTTGTGAAAAAATCCAGTGCCATTTCAATATCTGGGATTTCAGATGTATAATGTATGTCGCTATGGAAAACATCAGTAAAAAAGGCTTGGTCACTAAAATGTCTTAGAATTCTCTTTGTAACTGTGTGAGATTTTGTTTTCTTTAGCCGAGTATTTCTAATACATGCTATAGGGAAATGATCACTAATTCCTAGCTCAAAGACAAATCATTGTGTGCTGAAGTAGACTGAGAAGTTTTCAACATAAGATTCACCAGTAGTAAAAGTTAAATGTTAAGTTGAGCACCACTGAGGTATTTTGTCTCCTTTCATCAGTGACAACAGACAGTTAAAGGTGCAGTAGGACACTTTGTACTTTGGCAACCCCAAGTGGCAGCAGGAGTTAACTGATTGAATCTAATTTGGAAAAAGAGGGAGAATGCTGCATCTAATTCAGAGAGGATGGGTGTTGAAGAAATGTTCTGGAGTCAGTGGTTCATCTTACTTGAATGTATATTTATTGAAAGGAGATTCTTGCAAGAGGAAGAGATGCACACAGCAGGAGGCTACATACACTTCTTCAAAGCGAAAGAGATTGAACCAGTCCTTCATGTATCTTCCAAGGATGTACAGAATGTGCTGACATTAAAACAGGTCACCAAAGTAGAGTATAAGCAAGACATGTTATGTCTTAAGTTAGAGCTTCCATTGACATCTTGGAGACATCCAGGAGCCACTCTGACAACAAGACCTCTGGCATAGTAAGTTATGGCACAAGGGTTACAGTAAGGTGACCATCTTGAGTTTTCTTCCACAGTTCCCCCCTTGTTGATTATGAAATCAACAACACAAAATCAACTACATCATTGTTTTTAATAATTATAATAATTATTATGCATGCAGTAATGAACTGAAAAAGGAGTTGAGATCACTGCTTTAGAACTAATATAGAAAAATGTCCAAAATGGTTGGGTTTATCTGTTTATCTGCACCAATGTCTCTGTGAGTCTCTTTCTCTTATGGTTTCCATTGCCAATGTACAGATGTGTTATCTTGTACTGCTGGCTGTCAGGTTTTTGAACAGTGACTCTGGGTTTCCTGTCACTGTGGGCCTCACAGCACAGTAATACAGAGCAGAGTCTGTCACTGCAGCAGAGGGGATCTTCAGATCCATTTGGGTTTTATCCTCAGTCACATTAACAGTCAGTCCAGACTTTGGATCTGCTCTGTTCGATAGTGAACCTGTTGCTGAGTGAGAGATGAGGAACTGTGGTGGTTTTCCTGGGTCTTGGCGATACCAGAGGAACGTTTCACCAGCTGAAGGTTTTTTGTTTTTGTATGACAAAGTAACAGTGCTGCCTTCTAAGCTGTACTCTTCATTCTTGACTGGACTGAGGTCTGCACAGGTTACACCTACATAAAAATAATTTAACACAAATATTTTTGAATAAATTAACATTTCCTGTGACATGTAATTTGTTCTGTGTGGCAAAAAAATCTCAATGCAAAATGGTCATCCAAAAAACAATGTCATAATCTATTGGACTGAAATCTAAAGAATCAGTCACAGTAACTTACTGGTAAATATGCTGAGGAAGAGCAGTGAGTACGCTGACAGCAGCATCTTGGAAGAAAAACACACCAATAATCCTAAAACTGAACTTTGTGAGGTCTGCTGTATTTCTGATCAGCCGTACAGGAAGTCCATCCTCTTTTCTTAAAGTCACAACAGCTGAATCTCCTTCCAGGAGTGTGTAAACTGTCACTCCACTGTAAGAGGCAGCTGCTGTATATCTGTCATGTGGAGTGATACTCGCATGGAGCGGAAGTGAACAAGGAGGAGGAGTGAACTGCTTTAGAAACCATGAATGGAACAGCATCACACCCGCTCCACTTCTGTTAGGAGGACACTGTTGTGGTGTTGGTCTTCTCAAATTTACAGGCACTCTTTGGTATGAACTCCACTCCCTAAAAAAAATAAAATGCGGATGTTTCTCTGTATTCTCTGTATTTTCTCTGAGTTATAGTTCTGACAGTGAAGCTGCAGTCATCATGTCACTACATTTATTAGTCATGGCAGATAGAAATAAGATTTGTCTATTTCTAGCATAAAGAGAAACACATACAATACAATTTAGTATTCACATTGTTACAAGGTATTAGAAGACAATATGAGGTCCGCTACTACATCTCATCCACAACGGCAATAACTAACAGAGTGGAGATAAAGGATCTTGTTTTCAATTACATCTATATCAAAAGTCAATTTTAATCGATTTAATTGATTTTTTATCTCATCTATGTCTTGTCCTATTTATTTAAAACTTTTAACTTGTTTGTAACTCGACATCATTTTAAATGAGGGCAACCTCAATGGTTATTCGAGTTTAAATAATGGTTTTAAATGAAATGAAATACCTCATGTACATCGTTAACATCCCACAACACCTCACACTCTGCCGAGTTTAAGTGTTACATGCTACAACAAACACGCTTCCTCCTTCTTTCTTTGAACTTTTTTCTACTGCTTTTGTCATTAGTGCAAAGAAACTAGACTGTAGTATAATATACCATTGGAATTGAATTGTGTTTGCCTCCCTCTAGTGGAGGTTGTGCACTATTGTGTTGTTCTAGTATTCTGGATGTCTGCACTAAAGGTTTTTGTACTGAGTTTTGGTGTTTCCTGTCACTGTGGGCTGCAGAGCACAGTAGTACACAGCAGAGTCAGACGGCTGCAGCTTCTGGATTGTCAGAGGAACTGATCTTAAGGTGGTATCCAGCATGACCTGAAATCTCTGCTTTAACCCATCCACTCTGTTCTCATAGCCAAGCGTATAGCGGCTAAGGATGAATTTGGGAATGTCGTTTACATCCTGCTTGTACCAGTAGAGATATGCAGTTCTTTGACTGGTGTTATATTCACAGCCAAGTGTTACTGCCTCTCCTTCAGTAGCAGTCACATCTCCTTTTGGTTGTAGCACGTTGTCTTTTTGTGCTCTGCATTCTGTAGAACAACAGCAAACAGTATCAATGTAATGTTAACGAATCCATATGCAAAATGTTGGATTAATATCAAGGGAACAGAGTTCAATCATACCAAAGCACATAGCAAACAGCAACACTGAAATGAGCAGAGACATCATAGCTGCACTCTTCAGTAACTATGAGATACAGCAACTAGAGAGCAGGCTCTGAGTCCCACTGTTTTGTCTTCATCTTAAAAACTAAGTTGGTAGATTTGAAGGAGGAGCTTGTTCAGAGTGACAGGGCTCATTCACAACCCTGTGTTATTACTCCAATTACCGATTGTATACAATACACACTTTTGTACCACTTTCCCTTCATGTGTGAACGTCTTTTCAATTATTTGTTGGTTGTTTATTTTTCTTGACTGGCATGAACTTATAAATGAACTGCAAAGTGTCAGTAAAGGACTGTCCCAGGGTTTTTGAATTGGTTCCATCTTATTTACTATATTACTAACTGGAAAATGTGTCAAATGCTTTCTGTATCTTTAGATTTTGCTATTACTATGCATTACATATTCCCTTGACTATCAGTCAGCAATGCATAATTATCAATAAAACTGTCAAGCCTATCAATGATGAGCTTTTCCAACACCTTGGAGAACTGGGAAAGAACTGGAAAAGTAATGACACTGGCCAATATTTAGTAAAATTATGTCTATCCCCAGTTTTAAATAATGGGATGACTAATATTCATATGTATGTTTGTTGGGTTGGAGGGTGAAACCCACTGCCTAGGATGGCATCTGCTTTCCACGAAGTGATGAAGTGCAGAAGAAACCAGCATGAATGTTCAGGTTTCAAAGCGTTTTGATTTACTGTAGATTTTCTTAAGTGAACAGGTAACAGTTCCTATACAGATGACTCTCATGTGTATAGGTTAGAGGTGTCATACAGCTTGCTGTGTAATACTCTCTTATTTATGTAATCATACTTCATTGTTAACATCACAGAAAACCTCACACTCTGCAATTTAATTGATATGCAATAACAAACACTCTATCTCTTTCTGCCCTTGAACTTTATTTACTGATTGTTAAATTGTTTTTGTCATTGACGCTAAGAAATGACACTACATTCTAACATACCACTTTAATTTAATTGTATTTCCCTCTATCTAGTGGACATTGTGGAGTATTGCCTTGTCTTTGCATAGAGGATTTATGCACAAAAGGTTTTTGTATTGAGCTTTGGTGTTTCCTGTCACTGTGGGCCTCACAGCACAGTAGTACAGAGCAGAGTCTGTCACTGCAGCAGAGGAGATCTCCAGATCCACACCACGCTTTCCTTCAGCCAGTTTAGTAGAGAACCTTGTGTCTGATTCAAGAGTCTCTGTTGACTTTGTATATCCTGAGATGTACAGGAGGAATTCTGGTTGTTTTCCTGGATATTGTCGATACCAGAAGAAATGATCACCAGTTGTTACAGAGTAATTGTATGACAGAGTAACAGTGCTGCCTTCTAAACTGGACTCTTCAGTCTTGACTGGAGTGAGTTCTTCACAGCTGACACCTACAAAAAAATAATTTCATACAGAAGTTAGTGAATAATTAAGGTTTTCCCGAGACTTTTAGAGCTTGTTCTGGGCTTCAATAGAAACTGTTATAATATTCCCAGATATTAATGTAATTGTCCATTGGACTGAACTGTAGAATAACAATTCACTAAATAACTTACCGATGAATATACTGAGGAACAGTATTGAGCACACTGACACTGACAGCACCATTTTAGAAGAAAAACACACAAATAATCCTAAAACTGAAGTCTGCTGTATTTCTGATCCTGACAGCCTCACCTCTCCCTGCTGTACAGGAAGTACCTCCTCTTATCATATGCCTTGACATCACTGATCTCAGCAGGGTGGGGTTATGGGTCATCATCAGGTTGTCCTACACTGAATTTCCTTCCATCCACACTGCCTGAATGCAAATCATTGTGTGCTGAAGTAGACTGAGAAGTTTTCAACAAGATATTCACCAGTAGTAAAAGTTAAGAAATGTTAAGTTGAGCACCACTGAGGTATTTTGTCTCATTTCATCAGGGACAACAGACAGTTAAAGGTGCCGTAGGACACTTTGTACTTTGGCGACCCCAAGTGGCAGCTGGAGTTAACTGACTGAAACTAATTTGGGAAAACAGGGAGAATCTGCTGCATCTAATTTAGAGAGGATGGGTGTTGAAGAAATGTCTGGAGTCAGAGGTTCCTCTTACTTGAATGTATATTAATTGAAAGGAGATTCTTGCAAGAGGAAGAGATGCACACAGCAGGAGGCTACATACACTTCTTCAAAGAGAAAGAGAACCAGTCCTTTATGTATCTTCCAAGGATGTACAGAATGTGCTGACATTAAAACAGGTCACCAAAGTAGAGTATAAGCAAGACATGTTATGTCTTAAGTTAAAGCTTCCATTGACATCTTGGAGACATCCAGGAGCCACTCTGACAACAAGACCTCTGGCATAGTAAGTTATGGCACAAGGTTTACAGTGAGGTGACCATCTTGAGTTTTCTTCCACAGTTCCCCCCTTGTTGATTATGAAATCAACAACACAAAATCAACTACACCATTGTGTTTTTATTATTATTATTATTATTATTATTATGCACCAGTAATACACTGAAAAGGAGTTCAGATCACTGCTTTAGACCCAATATAGAAAAATGTCCAAAATGGTTGGGTTTGTCTGTTGAGCACTGTGAAGTTTGCCGATACTGGAGATTCAGTGAGGAGGCAGGTGGCAGATCAACTTCTTTTTAAGCCCATGGTGAGGCACATTTATTCAAGCAGAACTTCTTTGCAGGTGCTACCACCAGCCCAAGCAGCATTACCCAAACAGCCTTGTATCCCCACACACAGTCACTCCTTATATACCATCCTACCCAGGTGCTTAATTAGTGGATCAAACCAACAACAGGGGAGCTCCCACAAAGACATTCTTACACATAATTAACAGATATAGAGTTATATTTAGTAGTTATACAATTTGTAGTCTCCTATATATGTACATATAACAATAATGTAGGAAGTACTACTACTACTAACAATACAACCTTACTATAGCTTCCAATCTGTAGGATGTCCCCCCCCTCCATTACTAATGGGAGCACCCAGAACTATAAATTAAACTTCAGCTGCTGTAGGACTCTTTTACCCGAACACAGGACCTACAACACACTGGTAAGTACATCCAGAGAAACAGTTATGTTAACAGTATTTAGACTACCATCAAACAATAGACAGCCGTCATGCCTGTTTGTGGTATTGCCCCAACTGCTTCTCCATGTCTCCTGCCTTGTGTCGGACTGACTTCCATGGCTGCTAAGAACTGCAGACCAGTGAATCCTCCTAAGTTACACAAGCACAGACATTAATCAAACACACAACATGATGTGAGGGAAGTGAGGGAACTCCATCACAAGCATCAATATCTCTGTGAGTCCATTTCTCTTATGGTTTCCATTGTCAATGTACAGATGTGTTATCTTCAGCTCCTGGCTGTCAGGTTTTTGTACAGTGACTCTGGGTTTCCTGTCACTGTGGGCTGCACAGCACAGTAGTACAGAGCAGAGTCTGTCACTGCAGCAGAGGGGATCTTCAGATCCATTTGGGTTTTATCCTCAGTCACATTCACAGTCAGTCCAGACTTTGGATCTGCTCTGTTCAATACTGAACCTGTTGCTGAGTGATAGATGAGGAACTGTGGTGGTTTTCCTGGGTCTTGGAGATACCAGAAGAAAGTTTCACTAGTTGAAGGTTTTTTGTTTTTGTATGACAGAGTAACAGCGCTGCCTTCTAAGCTGTACTCTTCATTCTTGACTGGATGGAGGTCCGCACAGGTTACACCTACATAAAAATAATTTAACACAAATATTTTTGAATAAATTTACATTTCCAGTGACATGTAATTTGTTCTGTGTGGCAAAAAAATCTCAATGCAAAATGGTCATACATTTCCCAAAAAACAATGTCATAATCTATTGGACTGAAATCTAAAAGAATCAGTCACAGTAACTTACTGGTAAATATGCTGAGGAAGAGCAGTGAGTACGCTGACAGCATCATCTTGGAAGAAAAACACACCAATAATCCTAAAACTGAACTATGTGAGGTCTGCTGTATTTCTGATCAGCCGTACAGGAAGTCCATCCTCTTTTCCTAAAGTCACAACAGCTGAATCTCCTTCCAGGAGTGTGTAAACTGTCACTCCACTGTAAGAGGCAGCTGCTGTATATCTGTCATGTGGAGTGATACTCGCATGGAGCGGAAGTGAACAAGGAGGAGGAGTGAACTGCTTTAGAAACCATGAATGGAACAGCATCACACCCACTCCACTTCTGTTAGGAGGACACTGTTGTTCTTGTAGTGGTGTTGGTCTTCTCAAATTTACAGGCACTCTTTGGTATGAACTCCACTCCCTGGAAAAAATAAAATCAATCCCTCAATTGAAGAGTTAGAAGGGAACATAAAACACTTGATAATGAGATTCAGCAAATCAAATGGCATTTTGAGAGCATCTTGCTTCCTTAAATTAACTCTTCACAGCTGACACCTAAAGGAAGAGATAACTGGTTTATAACATGTTGTAAAACACTTGTGGAATGAAACATGTTCCAAAGGCATTGGAATAAAACGTTGTTCTTAATGCAGTGTGTAACATACCTGTAATTATGGTGAGAAACAGTTGAGAAAATATGCAGTTGTACCGTGCCATCAAATAAAGATAATGGTTCATGTATTGAACACTTATGAATATGGAAGTTCCTTTCTCTTCTATAGTTCAGTGACAGTTTTCTCCTCCCTGTATCTCTCCCTCCTCTCATAACACTGTATTTTCTCTGAGTTACAGTTCTGACAGTGAAGCTGCAGTCATCATGTAACTTCATTTATTAGTCATGGCAGATAGAAATAAGATTAGTCTATTTCTAGCATAGAGAGAAACACAGAATACAATTTAGTATTCATATCATTACAAGGTATAAGAAGACAATATGAGGTCTGCTACTTCATCTCATCCACAACGGCAATAACTAACAGAGTGGAGATAAAGGATACTGTTGTCAATTACATCTATATCAAAAGTCAATAATAATCAATAACATTGTGAAGTTTAAGTGTAAAAATGTAAGTCCATTTTGTGAAAGATCAAATAATTAAGCTTTTTTTCAGTGAAACATGTCAACATGCTGTTCTGATAATTCCACTTGATGGCACTGTTGGTATTAAAATGAAGAACTGAAGTGTCTAAATAATCTGTCAGGAGATGTCAGGTTTTTGTACAGTGACTCTGGGTTTCCTGTCACTGTGGGCTTCACAGCACAGTAGTACAGAGCAGAGTCTGTCACTGCAGCAGAGGAGATCTCCAGATCCATTTGGGTTTTCTCCTTAGTCACGTTAACAGTCAGTCCAGACTTTGGATTTGCTTCTGATATTACTGAACCCGTTCCCAAGTGATAGATGAGGAACTGTGGTGGTTTTCCTGGGTCTTGGCGATACCAGAAGAAAGCTTCATTAGTTGCACTTTTGGAGTAATTGTATGACAGAGTAACAGTGCTGCCTTCTAAACTGTACTCTTCATTCTTGACTGGAGTGAGTTCTTCACAGCTGACACCTACATGGAAATAATTTCATACAGAAGTTAGTGAGTAAATTAGGTTTTCCTGACACATTTATAACTTGCTATGTGGTTCAGTCACTCAACAGAAACTGAAATAACATTCCCAGGTATTAATGTAATCATCTATTGGATTGAACTTTAAGAGACTCATTCACTATATGTAACTTACCAATAAATTTGCTGAGGAACAGTATTGAGCACACTGACACTGACAGCAGCATCTTAGACGAAAAACACACAAGAAATGCTAAAACTGAAGTCTGCTGTATTTCTGATCCTGACAGCCTCACCTCTCCCTGCTGTACAGGATGTACCTCCTCTTATTATATGCAGTGACATCACTGATCTCAGCAGGGTGGAGTTATGGGTCATCATCAGGTTTTTCTACACTGAATTTCCTTCCATCCACACTGCCTGGATGCAAATCATTGCATGCTGAAGTAAAAGTGCAAGCATGCCTAGTTGACTTTCCTGGATAAATGAAGATTGAAAAAAAATAGCTTCATTAAGTTTTCAACAAAATATTCAGCAGTAGTAAAAGTTAAGAAATGTCAAGTTGAGCACCACTGAGGCATCTTGTCTCCTTTCATCGGGGACAAAAGACAGTTAAAGGTGCAGTAGGACACTTTGTACTTTAGTGACCCCAAGTGGCAGCAGCAGTTAACTGAATTTAACTTGGGTAAACAGGGAAAATCTACTGCATATAATTCAGAGAGGATGGGACACAGTTGTTATTTCTTTAAATTTTTTTTAAATTATTATGCACCAGTGATAAACTGAAAAAGGAGTTAAGATCATTGTTTTAGACCTAATATAGAAAAATGTCCAAAATTGTTGGGCTGTTGAGCACCAATGTCTCTGTGAGTCCCAATGTACAGATGTGTTATCTTCACCTCCTGGCTGTCAGGTTTTTGTACAGTGACTCTGGGTTTCCTGTCACTGTGGGCCTCACAGCACAGTAGTACAGAGCAGAGTCTGTCACTGCAGCAGAGGAGATCTCCAGATCCATTTGGGTGTTATCCTTATTCACTTTAATAGACAGTCTAGAGGTTAGATCTGCTCTGTTCAATACTGAACCTGTTGCAGAGTGATAGATGAGGAACTGTGGTGGTTTTCCTGGGTCTTGGCGATACCAGTAGAATTCATCACCAGTTGAAGGTTTGTCGTTTTTGTATGACAGAGTAACAGCGCTGCCTTCTAAGCTGTACTCTTCATTCTTGACTGGACTGAGGTCCGCACAGGATACACCTACATAAAAATAATTTAACATATATATTTTTGAATGAATTAAGATTTCCATGACACATATATAGTTTGTTCTGTGTGGCAAAAAAATCTCAATGCAAAATGGTCATCCAAAAAACAATGTCATAATCTATTGGACTGAAATCTAAAGAATCAGTCACAGTAACTTACTGGTAAATATGCTGAGGAAGAGCAGTGAGTACGCTGACAGCAGCATCTTGGAAGAAAAACACACCAATAATCCTAAAACTGAACTATGTGAGGTCTGCTGTATTTCTGATCAGCCGTACAGGAAGTCCATCCTCTTTTCTTAAAGTCACAACAGCTGAATCTCCTTCCAGGAGTGTGTAAACTGTCACTCCACTGTAAGAGGCAGCTGCTGTATATCTGTCATGTGGAGTGATACTCGCATGGAGCGGAAGTGAACAAGGAGGAGGAGTGAACTGCTTTAGAAACCATGAATGGAACAGCATCACACCCGCTCCACTTCTGTTAGGAGGACACTGTTGTTCTTGTAGTGGTGTTGGTCCTCTCACATTTACAGGCACTCTTTGGCATGAACTCCACACCCTGGAAAAAAATTAAATGGGGATGTTTCTCTGTATTCTCTGTATTTTCTCTGAGTTATAGTTCTGACAGTGAAGCTGCAGTCATCATGTAACTTCATTTATTAGTCATGGCAGATAAGAAATAAGATAAGTGTTTTTCTAGCATAGAGAGAAACACATACAATACAATTTAGTATTCACATCATTACAAGGTATTAGAAGATAATGTGAGGTCTGCTACTACATCTCATCCACAACGTCAATAACTAACAGAGTGGAGATAAAGGATACTGTTGTCAATTACATCTATATCAAAAAACGTCAATTTTAATCGATAACATTGTGAAGTTTAAGTGTAAAAATGAAAGTCTAGATTTGACTCACTATCATGTATTTGAACAATTCGCCAGATTACATTTGACATAGTGGGTTAAAAAGAGATGTTTCTCATGTAAAATTGACTTTGTATACCAAGTGATTTATAACAGGGTTTACTTTTAACAATACACAACAGCAACAGTACAGTGACAACATGTTGGATGAAATTAGAGTAAACTGGTAAATGAAAAGCCACTAATTCCCTTGTCTTTCTGTACATTACACACTCTATTAACTACTTGCGTTTACTGGTGGTCCGTCCCCTTAAATTGTTAAATTGTTAAATTATCAAATCTCTAGTTACAGAACACTTACCAGTATGAAATGTAAATATAATCATCCAGGTTAAATGGAGTAACATTGTTGCTGAAGTGTACTGAGTAATGATGCAAAAGAACACAGTAGCTGCTTTGTTTCAAAATGAAGCTCCTCCTTTTACAAAATTAGTGGAGATAAAGGACTCCCTTGTCAATTGCCTCTATCAGTGACACTGTGAAATGGGATTATGTGTATTTTATGAAAGTGTAAAAAACGTAATAATTTGCATTTTGTTAGTGTAACATGTTGTCAGCGCTGATCTGATAACTCCACTTGATGACAGTATTTTTAAATAGAAGGAGGAATGTCTAAATAATCTGTCAGGAGATGTCAGGTTTTTGTAGAGTGACTCTGGGTTTCCTGTCACTGGGGACCTCAAACCACAGAAGTACAAAGCAGTGTCTCTCACTGCAGCAGAGGAGATCTCCAGATACATACGGGTCTTCTGCTCATTCATTTTAGCAGACAGTCGAGGATGAGTGAATTCAGTCGGTGGCTTATAGCCTGAGTCAGTGGTCAGGAGCTGGAAATCTGGTCTGGAATTAGGCCTTTCTTTGTACCAAAGGAAAGTATTAGCACCTGAGCAAATAACTTTGAAAGTACAGTGACAGTGACAGTTTCTCCCTCAAAAATATGCTCTTCAGTCCTGGTTGATGTGATCTCCTGCTGGACACTGTCACCTAGAATCATAAGGAATATTATTTGTGTAATATACAATTGTTAAATGGTAAAAAATAATATAATCCCTAATGCCAAAGAATAATATACTAAAATGTATTTAAAAAAAACACTTTTCAAAACAGAGGTTACAACATACAATAAAGAGAATATGCATAAAAAACAGCAGTAGTGAGGGAAAAAAGAGCAATATGATAAAATAAAATAATTAAGTTCAATGTAAAACCTGCAAGTAAAACTATATACAATAAATAATGACAAGAACACACTGCATCTTACAAGCAAAAATTTAAAGAATGATATACTAATATTAGGCTCATCTGTGATTTGAAGCAGTGTGTTCAGTGTCATAGTGTAGTAAACATGAACACAGTGTATTTTACTAGCAAAAGTGAAAAAATAAGATCCTATTTACTGATAAGCTTTGAATTAGTGTGTAGATTATCAAAAACATGGTGTGTCTTACCAAGAAACATAAGTAAGTATAAATCTTGACTCTTAAAAGGATGATGCCCATGAGCATGGCTGTACCCTGTAACCTGTTGAACTAACAGCTGATGACCTGCAGTGTTGAAGACATGTCACCTTGAAGCCCCACATCTAGATAGAAATATTTTTTAATCTTTATTTAAACAGAGTCTCTATACTCTTCTCCTGCACCTCCTATCTTCACAGGTACAAACATTTACACCTGGAAGGACAGAGATGTGCAGAGGTTGAAATACTGCTGATATATTTCACTCAAATAGAAGTACTACAGCTATTACGTTTGTATCAAATCTGAGTAGTTGTTTAGGTTAAAGTGAGAAATGATCTCATAAAAACACTGATGTACTCATTAAGATTCTGTTTTTAGTCCAAAATCTCCCCCCTAAAAATTCATGGATTATCTGTTTTAGTGTGGGATTATCTGTTGTAGCGTGTGGAGAGTGGAAATCCTTGGCAGATGTCTCTCAGATGTATAGGTTAGAGGTGTCATACAGCTTGCTGTGTAATACTCTCTTATTTATGTAATCATACCTCATGTACATAGTAAACATCCCACAACACCTCACACTCTGCCGAGTTTAAGTGTTACATGTTACAACAAACACGCTTCCTCATTCTTTCTTTGAACTTTTTTGTACTGCTTTTGTCATTAGTGCAAAGAAACTAGACTGTAGTATAATATACCATTGTAATTGAATTGTGTTTGCCTCCCTCTAGTGGAGGTTGTGCACTATTGTGTTGTTCTAGTATTCTGGATGTCTGTACTAAAGGTTTTTGTACTGAGTTTTGGTGTTTCCTGTCACTGTGGGCTGCAGAGCACAGTAGTACACAGCAGAGTCAGACGGCTGCAGCTTCTGGATCGTCAGAGGAACTGATCTTAAGGTGGGATCCAGCATGACCTGAAATCTCTGCTTTAACCCATCCACTCTGTTCTCATAGCCAAGTTTAGAGCGGCTAAGGATGAATTTGGGAATGTCGTTTACATCCTGCTTGTACCAGTAGAGAAATGGATTTGTTTGACTGGTGTTATATTCACAGCCAAGTGTTACTGCCTCTCCTTCAGTAGCAGTCACATCTCCTTTTGGTTGTAGCACGTTGTCTTTTTGTGCTCTGCATTCTGTAGAACAACAGCAAACAGTATCAATGTAATGTTAACGAATCCATATGCAAAATGTTGGATTAATATCAAGGGAACAGAGTTCGATCATACCAAAGCACATAGCAACCAGCAACACTGAAATGAGCAGAGACATCATAGCTGCACTCTTCAGTAACTATGAGATACAGCAACTAGAGAGCAGGCTCTGAGTCCCACTGTTTTGTCTTCATCTTAAAAACTAAGTCGGTAGATTTGAAGGAGGAGCTTGTTCAGAGTGACAGGGCTCATTCACAACCCTGTGTTATTATTCCAATTACCAATTGTATACAATACACACTTTTGTACCACTTTCCCTTCATGTGTGAAAGTCTTTTCAATTATTTGTTGGTTGTTTATTTTTCTTGACTGGCATGAACTTATAAATGAACTGCAAAGTGTCAGTAAAGGACTGTCCCAGGGTTTTTTAATTGGTTCCATCTTATTTACTATATTACTTACTGGAAAATGTGTCAAATGCTTTCTGTATCTTTAGATTTTGCTATTACTATGCATTACATATTCCCTTGACTATCAGTCAGCAATGCATAATTATCAATAAAACTGTCAAGCCTATCAATGATGAGCTTTTCCAACACCTTGGAGAACTGGGAAAGAACTGGAAAAGTAATGACACTGGCCAATATTTAGTAAAATTATGTCTATCCCCAGTTTTAAATAATGGGCTGACTAATATTCATATGTATGTTTGTTGGGTTGGAAGGTGAAACCCACTGCCTAGGATGGCATCTGCTTTCCACGAAGTGATGAAGTTCAGAAGACACCAGCATGAAGCAATGTTCAGGTTTCAAAGCGCTTTGATTTACTGTAGATGTTCTTAAGTGAACAGGTAACAGTTCCTATACAGATGACTCTCATGTGTATAGGTTAGAGGTGTCATACAGCTTGCTGTGTAATACTCTCTTATTTATGTAATCATACTTCATTGTTAACATCACAGAAAACCTCACACTCTGCAATTTAATTGATATGCAATAACAAACACTCTATCTCTTTCTGCCCTTGAACTTTATTTACTTGTATTTATTATTTAATTGTATTTCCCTCTATCTAGTGGACATTGTGGAGTATTGCATTGCCTTTGCATACAGGATTTATGCACAAAAGGTTTTTGTATTGAGTTTTGGTGTTTCATGTCACTGTGGGCTGCACAGCACAGTAGTACAGAGCAGAGTCTGTCACTGCAGCAGAGGAGATCTCCAGATCCACACCACGCTTTCCTTCAGCCAGTTTAGTAGAGAACCTTGTGTCTGATTCAAGAGTCTCTGTTGACTTTGTATATCCTGAGATGTACAGGAGGAATTCTGGTTGTTTTCCTGGATATTGTCGATACCAGAAGAAATTATCAGTAGTTGCTACAGAGTAATTGTATGACAGAGTAACAGTGCTGCCTTCTAAACTGGACTCTTCATTCTTGACTGGAGTGAGTTCTTCACAGCTGACACCTACATGGAAATAATTTCATACAGAAGTTAGTGGTTAATTAAGGTTTTCCCAAGACTTTTAGAGCTTGTTCTGGGCTTCAATAGAAACTGTTATAATATTCCCAGGTATTAATGTAATTGTCCATTGGACTGAACAGTAGAATAACAATTCACTATATAACTTACTGATGAATATACTGAGGAACAGTATTGAGCAAACTGACACTGACAGCAGCATCTTAGAAGAAAACACACAAGAAATCCTAAAACTGAAGTCTGCTGTATTTGTGATCCTGACAGCCTCACCTCTCCCTGCTGTACAGGAAGTACCTCCTCTTATTATATGCAGTGACATCACTGATCTCAGCAGGGTGGGGTTATGGGTCATCATCAGGTTTTTCTACACTGAATTTCCTTCCATCCACACTGCCTCGATGCAAATTATTGTGTGCTGAAATAGTCTGACAAGTGTTCAACAAAATATTCACCAGTAGTAAAAGTTAAATGTTAAGTTGAGCACCACTGAGGTATTTTGTCTCCTTTCATCAGGGACAACAGACAGTTAAAGGTGCAGTAGGACACTTTGTACTTTGGCGACCCCAAGTGGCAGCTGGAGTTAACTGACTGAATCTAATTTGGAAAAAGAGGGAGAATCTGCTGCATCTAATTTAGAGAGGATGGATGTTGAAGAAATGTTCTGGAGTCAGAAGTGCGTCTTACTTGAATGTATATTTATTGAAAGGAGATTCTTGCAAGAGGAAGAGATGCACACAGCAGGAGGCTACATACACTTCTTCAAAGAGAAAGAGATTGAACCAGTCCTTTATGTATCTTCCAAGGATGTACAGAATGTGCTGACATTAAAACAGGTCACCAAAGTAGAGTACAAGCAAGACATGTTATGTCTTAAGTTAGAGCTTCCACTGACATCTTGGAGACATCCAGGAGCCACTCTGACAACAAGACCTCTGGCATAGTAAGTTATGGCACAAGGGTTACAGTGAGGTGACCATCTTGAGTTTTCTTCCACAGTTCCCCCCTTGTTGATTATGAAATCAACAACACAAAATCAATTACACTGTTTTTTTGTTGTTGTTTTATTTTATGATTATGCACCAGTAATGAACTGAAAAAGGAGTTCAGATCATTGCTTTAGACCTAATATAGAAAAATGTCCAAAATGGTTGGGCTGTTGAGCAGCAATATCTCTGTGAGTCCCTTTCTTTTATGGTTTCCATTGCCAATGTACAGATGTGTTATCTTCTGCTCCTGGCTGTCAGGTTTTTGTACAGTGACTCTGGGTTTCCTGTCACTGTGGGCTTCACAGCACAGTAGTACAGAGCAGAGTCTGTCACTGCAGCAGAGGAGATCTCCAGATCCACACCACGCTTTCCTTCAGCCAGTTTAGTAGAGAACCTTGTGTCTGATTGTTACGCCCCGGCCTAGGGGAAACCCGGGCGCAACATAAAAGGATGGCTCCCCTCTTTCCCCGCTCCCAAACACAACCAGCAAACACGTAGTTTGAGCCCCAAACAGTTTATTGTTTCAGGGAGACAGGCGTCAGGGTGGGTAAAAGGCCAAAATAACAACCCAAAAGAAAACTAACACAGATTCCCTAATCTTACCTGCTTAAAGAAAAGAAACAAAATGACATGAGGCTTGCCTACACTCCTAACCAAGGAAACACAGGAGAAAAAGGATCTCAAACAAAAAAGGCCACCCACCCCTACAACTCCCAGGGCTGTAACAAAGCAATGAACAGAACTAACACAGAGAACTAAGATGCTGGCAGGTTGGAGGCTGGCAAAGAAAGGAGGCGATCTCTTGACAGGTGGCAGCAGCTTTATACTTTGGTGTCTCAGCAGGAACCAATCACCGGCCAGGACACACCTACACAATCACACAGCACAACCAATCATAGCACACCACCTGCTGCTCATCAGACACACAGATGAGAGAGGGAGAGAAAGCACAGAGCAGAAGAACACAACAGTACATGGAAAACCACACATATGACCAAGGGTCATAACACCTCCCCTCCTGAATATCAAACATCCCACCCCTAAAGAAATGTTTGATACTCAGGGATCATACGAACGAGATAACGCGTCGGCCATGACATTATCTTTACCTCTCTTATAATGGATTTCCATACAGAAATCCTGCAACAGCAAAGACCAACGCATGAGTCGCTGGTTGCTATTGCGCATCTGTGATAGAAAAACCAAGGGGTTGTGGTCTGAGAACACTACAACTGGGTCAGCGCTGGAACCGACATACACTTCAAAGTGTTGCAGGGCAAGTAACAAAGCTAAGGCTTCCTTCTCAATGGTACTGTAATTTACCTGATGTACATTGAATTTTTTTGAGAAGTAGCAGACTGGGTGGTCAATACCGCCGTCATCCTCCTGCAGCAACACCGCACCCGCGCCTCGGGCACTCGCGTCAACCTCCAACTTGAACGGGCGCGCAAAGTCCGGGGCGGCAAGCACTGGCGCGCTGCAGAGGAGAGCCTTAGCAGAGTTAAAAGCATCCTGACAACAAGGGGTCCACACAAATGCCTTGGTGGGACTGGACAAACTAGTTAGGGGAGCCACAACATCAGCAAAATTTTTACAAAAGCCACGATAGTAGCCACTCATCCCCAGAAAACGGCGAAGTCCACGTCTGGTTCGTGGCACCGGAAAATCAATTATTGCCTGTACTTTTGCAGCAACAGGACGCACTTGACCTTGGCCCACCTGTTTCCCTAGGTAGGTGACAACCGCCTTCCCAAACTCACACTTGGCCAAGTTCAGTGTGAGGGAAGCTTCTTTCAAACGACCAAATATCTCCGACAACGTTGCAACATGATCTGACCAGGAAGAGGAGTAGGCCACCACATCGTCCAGATACGCCTCACAGTTTTTGACACCTGCTAAAACCTTATTCATTAATCTCTGGAATGTGGCTGGGGCATTCCGGAGACCAAAAGGCATGACAGTATATTGCAAAAAATGATCTGGAGTGACAAAAGCTGAAATGTCTGAAGCACGAGGGGTCAGGGGCACTTGCCAATATCCCTTCAACAAGTCAAGTTTGGTTACATACATAGCTGACCCTACACGATCAACGCAATCCTCCATCCGAGGAAGAGGGAAGGAATCAGGCTTGGTTATGGCATTCACTTTTCTGAAATCGTTGCAAAAACGAGGCGTCTGGTCAGGCTTCGGAACGAGGAGCGAAGGTGAGCTCCAGGGACTGGAGCTGGGGACGGCAAAACCATGTTGGAGGAGATACTCAACTTCCTGCTTTATCACAGCCCTCTTCGTAGGATTAACCCGGTAAGGATGCTGTTTTATGGGCTGATGATCACCTATATCTACATCATGAGCAAGGACTGTTGTCTGAGTGGGGTTGTCACCGAACAAAACTAAATGGTTGTAAATAAGCATGGTTATGTCACCTCGGGCTGAAACAGGTAAATGAGACAAGTGAGCATCTAAGTTGGACAGAATCTCGGAATTTTTCAAACGTGCGCAGGGCACCGAACCACGTTTGTTGCGCAACCCATCCACCTCAGGGCTGTACAACGGCGGCGAATCCGAAACAACGGCAGCGGGGGCCACCAACGAGGGTGAGGCATCGGCGCTGTCACGAGTGAAATAGCTCTTTAGCATATTAACGTGACATACACGGAATTTCTTTGCACGATCAGGTGTTTTTATCTCATAATCAGTTTCACTGAGCCTACGCTCAACAAAATATGGGCCATGAAACTTGGCCTGCAAACACGAACCGGCAATTGGCAACAGGACCAACACTTGATCTCCAGGCTGAAAATCTCTTACAGCTGATTTTCGGTCATAGTTACTTTTCATTTTGGACTGTGCGGTTGAGAGAGCACTACGAGCCAACTCACATGCTGAATGTAACCTCTCCCTGAAGGAACTCACATAGTCCAAAATATTATGGCCGGGCCTGGGTTTCTCTGCAAGCCACCTCTCTTGCAGCAGGCGCAACGGACCACGCACGGTATGGCCGAAAACCAGCTCCGCTGGGCTGAAACCCAGCGACTCCTGTGTGGTTTCTCGAACCGCAAACAACAGAAGAGGTAAACCCTCATCCCACTCACGACCGGACTCTAGGCAGAATTTACGGAGCATAGACTTCAAAGTTTGATGAAACCTCTCCAGTGCGCCTTGACTCTCCGGATGATACGCACTGGAGGTGTGGTGCTTAACAGACAGTTCTGACATTACCTGGGCAAATACTTTCGACATAAAGTTGGATCCTTGATCACTCTGCACACGTTTAGGCAACCCAAAAGTGGTGAAGAATTTCACTAATGCCTTCACTATTGCACGGGCCTTTATTGTGCGTAATGGCACAGCCTCTGGATAACGCGTCGCGGCGCACATGACGGTGAGGATATACTGATTACCCGACTTTGTTTTTGGCAAAGGCCCGACACAATCAATGATGACATGCTCAAACGGTTCTCCCACAACAGGAATTGGTTTCAGCGGAGCGGGTGGAATTACTTGGTTGGGTTTACCCACCATTTGGCAACGATGGCAAGTGCGGCAGAATTTGGCAACATCTGATTTTAACCCAGGCCAAAAGAAATAGCGGAGGATGCGATGGTACGTCTTTCTAATCCCCAGATGACCAGAGAGACTGTGATCATGGGCCAAACTCAACACTTGGGAACGGAACTGTACGGGCACAACAACTTGTTGAACAGCTTCACCTTTCAAACCAGATACAGGAGACCAGTTACGCCTGAGGACACCACCATCCAACCAGTAAGTAACAGGGTTTTCATCAACTGTCTGCGCAAGGGCGGTAGACAAGCAAGTAGCCAGAGTGCTGTCCGATTGCTGAGCCTGAATAAGTTGGGCTTTATCCACTGATAAAGTCAACTCTGCATCCTCTAATTTCGGGCTAGCAGAAACAAACACCTTCGAATCAGTTAACACAGGGGTACTTTCTGAAGAGGTAGTGAGTGGATCCAACATAAACGAATCACTGAGATCCACTACATTACCAAATTTGCGAGTCTGCGCTCGCGTAACGGCGCATGCAGGAAAAATAGGGGGCGAATTTGGCACAGTGGGGGCAGCGTCAGACAGATCCAAAACAGGATTTTCGATTACCTCGGGAGGAGGAAACACTTTTCCTCCTGCCAGGTCGTTCCCGAGGATAAGATCCACTCCCGACATGGGTAGTTGAGGGCGCACGCCAACTCGCACACGGCCCGACACTAGAGGGGAGGAGAGATAGACAGTGTGTAATGGCACGCGTAAAACACTCATTTTAATTCCCCACACCAAGATGTCGGAACCACCATAGGTTTCGGGCGAGAACGGCAAGACACCACCACGGATAAATGAGTATTTAGCACCGGTATCCCGCAGGATAGTGATCGGAACTCGGTCAGCCTCATTGTCAGTCAAAGCCAAAAACCCCTCAGAAAGGAATGGTCTGAACTCATCATCCAGCTTATCTGGAGCTTCTACCGTTTGGTCATGCTGACTAGGTTTCGCTTGAACGAGACCAACGGCAGATGGCCCTTTGCCAGGTTTGATTTGCTCTTTCCTCTTGAGTGCAGGACAGACTGCAATGAGGTGACCGGTTTCATGGCAATAGAAACACTCGCGGTCTCCGTTCGAGGCGGGCGCGTTACGCCGAGTCATTTTGGGGGATTTTCTTCTCTCTGTGGAGGCAGAGTAGTCACGGTGCGCCGGCGGGGAAAAAACATTTTTGTGTGTTAAAGCAAATTCATCGGCCAGCACCGCGCCTTCCGAGAGAGTTGTGACTTTTTGTTCATTCAGATACAACACAATTTTATCTGGTAGGCGATTTTTGAACTCCTCCAGCAGGACGAGCTCCCGCAGCTGTGCAAAATCTAGGGCCTTACTGGCCTGACACCATTTATCAAACAGGATCCCCTTCTCCCGCGCAAACTCTACATAGGTCTGGTTGACAGTTTTTTCACACATTCTAAATTTTTGCCTATAAGCCTCAGGAACTAACTCATAAGCACGTAAAACAGTGGCCTTCACAATCTCATAATTTAAACTTTGTTCGATTGTAAGGCTGGCACACACCTCCTGTGCTTTTCCCACTAGTTTACAGTGCAATAGGAGAGGCCACACATCCTTTGGCCAATTCAAGGTGGCTGCAATGCGTTCAAAAGCATTGAAATATGAGTCTACCTCAGCCTCCCTGAATTGAGGAACAAGTGCAATATGCCGGCTTACATCAAAACTGTCGTGGCGGCTGGAAAGAGGTGCTTGGTGGTGACTGGAGGATAGGTTGCTGGATTGACCCCGCTCTAGCTCTAGAGCCCGCAGCCGCAGATGCATGGTCTCAGTTTCCAGCTCCCGGTTCCTCACCTCTGCCTCTTTAATCTGAAGCACCAACCTGAGCTCCTCGGCATTCATGCCTTGGAAACCCAGGGGGTCTCCGCGAGGCGATGGAACACGGTTCTCTGCATGGTGCTTCTCCTCACCACCTACAGCCATTGGAGGCATAGAAAGCAGACCTCCTTCCCCCAGCCGCTCACACAGGATCAGCTTGATTTCAGCCTTCTTGGCATTCAATGGCACCTGTACATCAAAAAAGTTGGCAATAATGAGTAGATCAGCTTTCCTACATCTATCCAATTTCTCTGCAGTTGGATTTGTAGTGAAATCATCCAGCTGGAACTCCATACTGCCACACTCACGAAAGAAAAAACTGCCAACCAGAAACAAGAAAGTAGAGACATACGTTACCGTACCCAACAAACTTACCGAACGAGCTACCACCGGAAACGGACGGACGAGCCCCCAATTCATGTTACGCCCCGGCCTAGGGGAAACCCGGGCGCAACATAAAAGGATGGCTCCCCTCTTTCCCCGCTCCCAAACACAACCAGCAAACACGTAGTTTGAGCCCCAAACAGTTTATTGTTTCAGGGAGACAGGCGTCAGGGTGGGTAAAAGGCCAAAATAACAACCCAAAAGAAAACTAACACAGATTCCCTAATCTTACCTGCTTAAAGAAAAGAAACAAAATGACATGAGGCTTGCCTACACTCCTAACCAAGGAAACACAGGAGAAAAAGGATCTCAAACAAAAAAGGCCACCCACCCCTACAACTCCCAGGGCTGTAACAAAGCAATGAACAGAACTAACACAGAGAACTAAGATGCTGGCAGGTTGGAGGCTGGCAAAGAAAGGAGGCGATCTCTTGACAGGTGGCAGCAGCTTTATACTTTGGTGTCTCAGCAGGAACCAATCACCGGCCAGGACACACCTACACAATCACACAGCACAACCAATCATAGCACACCACCTGCTGCTCATCAGACACACAGATGAGAGAGGGAGAGAAAGCACAGAGCAGAAGAACACAACAGTACATGGAAAACCACACATATGACCAAGGGTCATAACACTGATTTAAGAGTCTCTGCTGACGTTGCATAACTTGAGATGTACAGGAAGAATTCTGGTTGTTTTCCTGGGTCTTGGCGATACCAGAAGAAATGATCATTAGTTGCTACAGAGTAATTGTATGACAGAGTAACAGTGCTGCCTTCTAAACTGTACTCCTCATTCTTGACTGGAGTCAGTTCTTCACAGCTGACACCTACATGGAAATAATTTCATAGAGAAGTTAGTGAATAATTACGTTTTTCATGAGACTTTTAGAGCTAGTTCTGGGCTTCAATAGAAGCCGTCATAATATTCCCAGTTATTAATGTAAATGTCCATTGGACTGAACAGTAGAATAACAATTCACTAAATAACTTACCGATGAATATACTGAGGAACAGTATTGAGCACACTGACACTGATGGCAGCATCTTCGAAGAAAAACACCAATAATCCTAAAACTGAAGTCTGCTGTATTTCTGATCCTGACAGCCTCACCTCTCCCTGCTGTACATGAAGTACCTCCTCTTATTATATGCAGTGACATCACTGATCTCAGCAGGGTGGAGTTATGGGTCATCATCAGGGTTTTCTACACTGAATTTCCTTCCATCCACACTTCCTGGGTGCAAATTATTGCATGCTGAAGTAAAAGTGCAAGCATGCCTGGATTGAAAAAAAAATAGCATCATTAGGTTTTCAACAAAATATTCACCAGTAGTAAAAGTTAAGAAATGTCAAGTTGAGCACCACTGAGGCATCTTGTCTCCTTTCATCAGGGACAACAGACAGTTAAAGGTGCAGTAGGACACTTTGTACTTTAGTGACCCCAAGTGGCAGCAGGTGTTAACTGAATTTAACTTGGGTAAATGGGGAAAATCTACTGCATAGGATGGGACACAGTTGTTTTCTTTTTTGTTTTTTTTTGTTTTTTGTTAATTATTATGCACCAGTAATAAACTGAAAAGGAGTTGAGATCACTGCTTTAGCCCTAATATAGAAAAATATCCAAAATTGTTGGGCTATTGAACACCAATTTCTCTGTGAGTCCCTTTCTCTTATGGTTTCCATTGCCAATGTACAGATGTGTTATCTTCAGCTCCTGGCTGTCAGGTTTTTGTACAGTGACTCTGGGTTTCCTGTCACTGTGGGCTGCACAGCACAGTAGTACAGAGCAGAGTCTGTCACTGCAGCAGAGGGGATCTCCAGATCCATTTGGGTTTTATCCTCAGTCACATTAACAGTCAGTCCAGACTTTGGATCTGCTCTGTTCAATACTGAACCTGTTGCTGAGTGATAGATGAGGAACTGTGGTGGTTTTCCTGGGTCTTGGCGATACCAGAAGAAAGTTTCACTAGTTGAAGGTTTTTTGTTTTTGTATGACAGAGTAACAGTGCTGCCTTCTAAGCTGTACTCTTCATTCTTGACTGGATGGAGGTCCGCACAGGATACACCTACACAAAAATAATTTAACACAAATATTTTTGAATAAATTTACATTTCCCGTGACATGTAATTTGTTCTGTGTGGCAAAAAAATCTCAATGCAAAATGGTCATACATTTCCCAAAAAACAATGTCATAATCTATTGGACTGAAATCTAAAAGAATCAGTCACAGTAACTTACTGGCAAATATGCTGAGGAAGAGCAGTGAGTACGCTGACAGCAGCATCTTCGAGGAAAAACACACCAATAATCCTAAAACTGAACTATGTGAGGTCTGCTGTATTTCTGATCAGCCGTACAGGAAGTCCATCCTCTTTTCTTAAAGTCACAACAGCTGAATCTCCTTCCAGGAGTGTGTAAACTGTCACTCCACTGTAAGAGGCAGCTGCTGTATATCTGTCATGTGGAGTGATACTCGCATGGAGCGGAAGTGAACTAGGAGGAGGAGTGAACTGCTATAGAAACCATGAATGGAACAGCATCACACCCGCTCCACTTCTGTTAGGAGGACACTGTTGTTCTTGTAGTGGTGTTGGTCTTCTCCAATTTACAGGCACTCTTTGGTATGAACTCCACTTCCTGGAAAAAATAAAATCAATCCCTCAAGTGCAGAGGTAGAAGGGAACATAAAACACTCAATAATGAGATTCAGCAAATCAAATGGCATTTTGAGAGCATCTTGCTTCCTTAAATTAGTTCTTCACAGCTAACACCTAAAGGGAGAGATAGCTCTGGTTTATAACATGTTGTAAAACATTTGTGGAATGACATAATACAGAATACAATGACATCAAATAAAGATAATGGTTTATGTATTGAACACTTATGAATATGGAAGTTCCTTTCTCTTTTATAGTTAAGTGACAGTTTTCTCCTCCCTATATCTCTCCCTCCTCTCATAACACTGTATTTTCTCTGAGTTATAGTTCTGACAGTGAAGCTGCAGTCATCATGTAACTTCATTTATTAGTCATGGCAGATAGAAATAAGATTAGTGTTTTTCTAGCATAGAGAGAAACACATACAATACAATTTAGTATTCACATCGTTACAAGGTATTAGAAGACAATATGAGGTCCGCTACTACATCTCATCCACAACGGCAATAACTAACAGAGTGGAGATAAAGGATCCTGATGTCAATTACATCTATATAAAAAGTCAGTAATAATCAATAACATTGTGAAGTTTAAGTGTAAAAATGTAAGTCCATTTTGTGAAAGATCAAATAATTAAGCTTTTTTTTCAGTGAAACATGTCAACATGCTGATCTGATAATTCCACTTGATGGCACTGTTGGTATTAAAATGAAGAACTGAAATGTCTAAATAATCTGTCAGGAGATGTCAGGTTTTTGTACAGTGACTCTGGGTTTCCTGTCACTGTGGGCTTCACAGCACAGTAGTACAGAGCAGAGTCTGTCACTGCAGCAGAGGAGATCTCCAGATCCACACCACGCTTTCCTTCAGCCAGTTTAGTAGAGAATCTTGCATCTGATTTGAGAGTCTCTGCTGACGTTTTATAACCTGTGATGGACAGGAGGAATTCTGGTTGTTTTCCTGGATATTGGCGATACCAGAAGAAATAATCACCACCGTCAGCAGTTTTGGAGTAATTGTATGACAGAGTAACTGTGCTGCCTTCTAAACTGTCCACTTCATTCTTGACTGGAGTGAGTTCCACACAGCTGACACCTAAAGGAAGAGATAACTCCGTTACTTCATGCTCCATAGGTTTTTAAACTCTATTAAAATCAATTTTATTAAAAGGTTTTTCTAATGCATTATCTCACATACTATACCTGTTAGCATGGAGCAGAAACAAAGGAGAAAAAAGTGCAGTGACACCATCTTAAAGAGAGAAACATGTTGTGTTCTGTGTATTAAACACAACTGACTATGGAAGTTCCTTTCTCTACTGTACTTCATTGGCAGTTTTACTCCTTCAATCTATCCCTCCCCTCATAGCACTGTCTTGTTTAATCCCACATTCACACTGCAAGCAACTGACTTGATGTGTTGCCCTATTCTGACTATTTGTGGGTGGAGCCAGAGTCTCAGAGGCCATATATGTTGAAGTCTGCAGTATTTGAACAGTTAAATAATGTTTTTGATGCTTTTGTTTTGATGAGCTAACATTGGTAGATAATAAATTAGAATTAATAGAAATAATCAGAAAAAAACCTCAATAACATTATTTCAACATCGACCGCAGCAATGGATGCAGCCAGTCTCCCAGCATCATTTCTGAGATGTTTGTTCCTGTAGACATTGAAATAAAAGTTGAAGATAACTGGGTCTTGGTGATACCAGAAGAAGAAATCACTAGTTGCAGTTTTGTAATATTTGTATGACAGAGTAACAGTGCGGCCTTCTAAAGTGTACTCTTCACAATTACCATCTACCAAAATAGATTTGAGTCACACTTACAGATTTGAACAATTAGCCAGATTACATTTGACATACTGACAACTGTAACACAACCAGACTATAAGGTTTATTCATGGAGAACTTTCTCAAATAGTGTTGACTTGCATACCAAGCGATTAAAAACATGGCTTACCAATACACATCAATAAAAGCAAGCACAATGACAACATTTTGGACCAAAAAAAGAAATATATAATGAACCCATTATAAGTAATAAACCCATTCCCAAGTAGGAGAAGAGGAACTGTGCTGGTTTTCCTGGGTCTTGGCGATACCAGTATAAGTAATCATTGCCAGTTACTGTTTTGGAGTATTTGTATGACAGAGTGACAGTGTTGCCTTTTAAACTGTACTCTTCATTCTTTACTGGAGTGAGTTCTTCACAGCTGACTCCTAAAATGACAATGATGCTGCAATCATCATCCTGCAACTCCTCCTGTAACTATATGTATAATTAAGATGTTTTTTCAGCACAGAGACATACAGATACAATACAATTTAGAATTCAAATTATTTTAAGGGTTCCTCGATATAGGTCCAGTAACACGTCTCATCCTCAATTACAGCAATAAAAATATTGGAGATAAAGGACCCCCTTGCCGTGTGCCTCTATCTAAAAAAGATAACAATAGCAAGTGCAAAAAAAGTCTAATTTGAAAAAGACAAGGCGAATAATTTTGTAATTTTTCAGTGAAACAGATAAGGTCATGTACAAAGAAATAGAATGGGAAACAGAGTTTTTGTACAGTGACTCTGGGTTTCCTGTCACTGTGGGCCTCACAGCACAGTAGTACAGAGCAGAGTCTGTCACTGCAGCAGAGGAGATCTCCAGATCCATTTGGGTTTTCTCCTTAGTCACTTTAATAGACAGTCCAGAGTTTAGATCTGCTTTCAGTATTACTGAACTTGTTCCTGAGTGAGCGATGAGGAACTGTGGTGGTTTTCCTGGGTCTTGGCGATACCAGAAGAACATATCACCGGCTGCTGCAGAATATTTATGACAGAGTAACAGCGCTGGCTTCTAATCTGTACTCTTCCTTCTTGATTGGAGTTAGTTCTTCACAATGAACATCTGCCAAAATAGATTTGAATCACACTCACATATTTGAACAATTAGCTAGATTACATTTGACATAGTGACAGGTGTATGTATGGAGAACTTTCTCAAACAAAGTTTACTTTGTATACCAAGCGATTTATAAGAGCTTACCTTTAACAGTACATATCAGCAACAGAAAGCAGAATGTCGACATTTTGGATGAAACAAGATCAAACTGGTAAGTAAAGACCCACTAGTTTCTTTGTATTTCTGTACCTTTCACACTCTATTGAACCCCTTGTGTTTACTGCTGGTCCCTCCCCTTCAAATGACTTCGGTCTGTCAGGGACATTTTTGAAGTTCTCAAGGTTTTTGTACAGCGACTCTGGGTTTCCTGTCACTGTGGGCCTCAAAGCACAGTAGTACAGAGCAGAGTCTGTCACTGCAGTGGAAGGGATCTCCACAGCCACACGCTTCCTATGTTTGTCAATGTGAGCTGAAAAACCAGAAACAGCTTCGTGGATAGATCCGTCCTCTGTGATATAGAGCAGGAACTCTGGTCTGGATCTCGGGTATTGACGGTACCACTGGATATTGTAGATATTACCGTCATATTTGCAGGTGAGGGTGATGTTTCTTCCCTCCACAGCATGTTCTTCAGTAGTTTCTGGGTTTACACTGTTCCCAGAAGCCATGGCTGTAAAATGAATGTTATCCTCTCAGTTAGTCTTGATTTAATTTTAAGACCAAGGACCATAATGGGAGACTGCAATTTTTTGTGTCTACTTTTTCTTTTACATTATAAACTTACACCAGGTGAACCTGATCTTGTCTATCAACTCAATATATCAATCTACTGTGAAATACAGGTGAAATATCTGCTAAATACTCACCAATAAAGGTTGATAAATGCAAACAGAGGTAAAGCAACATCTCTTGTTCTTAAAGATGAGTAGAATGAAACTGAACAGCCTTTCTGCTACACAGCCCCTCCACAGTTTTTGGCTAAGTCCGCCTACGTCAAGCCCAAGTGCCAAGGTGTTAAAGACAAGAGCAGCCTGTCGGAGTGGGAGTTATTTTTATTTATTTATGTGGATTTATTTCGAACATGTCACAATAAATAAATAAATAAATAAGAAACCAAACAAGAAAATCCCCCCCCAAAAAAATCAAAACGTATGGTAGAGTCTTGGCAAACAAAAAAACAGCAGTCAATATTACATATTCAAAAACTAAAGTAAGTGACACTTATTTTGTCCTACCCCCTTTGTCTAATTAAATAGTCACATCATCAATATATCCACATATAGTAGGCTATATATATATATATATATATATTAATACATATTATATATATATCATATATCTCATATTTTTTTGTACTTCTTAAACTGATTTATATTTGTACGTCCTTTGATTTCTACATCTAAACCATTCTAGAGATTATCTCCATTAATTGAAAAGTACATACTTTTTAGCATGATATGAATGTGATGGGTTTTTTTTTTGTTTTTTTTTAGTAAATTCACCTGTTAATTTATCAACCCCTTCCCTATTTGAGAAGTGCATTGTACATTATTTACATTTAAATTCCACCAGATCCATAAAATTCAAATTTCAAAGAACAATATGGTAGTATGTTCATGACATGATACATTATTACTATAATGATGGCTTTTTTCTGTAGTATGCATAATGAGTGGTATTCACAGGTATTACCCCGCAACTCTACACAGTAGTTCAGATAAGGTAAAACATGTGAACAGTACAGCTTTATGATCCATTAAGTGCTTTGTTTTTCTCAGAATTGCAATGCTTTTAGTCAACATTAAAACTTGTTGAACTTTGGACAGTTGCGATTGTTGTCTGCTTTTGGGTCTGATCTCTGTGAACTCATAACACAACAATTTGTAAAGATTGACAAGGTGCATGGATATTATTTGTGGAGTCCCACGGTGGTCAGTATTCAGCCCCAGAAATGTCTATTTTGTATATAAATGATATATGTAAGGTATCAAAGATGCCAATATTTGTTTTCTTTGCAGACAACACTAATATTTTTTGTCCTGGTGAGAATTTGCAGCAGCTTCTGGATGTAGTTGATGAAGAATTAAATTATCAAATTAAACGCTTGTCTTAAAACGTTTGACTTAAACAGATTGTCATTAAATTTGAATAAAACCAAACTCATGCTGTTTCGAAGACGTATGATAAGCTCCCATCTACAGATAATGATAGAAAATATTAAAATTGAAAGAGTATATGAACTTGCAGGGCATGTAGGAGTAAAGTTGACACAGTGCATAATGTGCAGAGGGGAGGGGGCTGTGCTTCCTGGGATCCCACGAGGTGCCGTGCAAGTGACGGTGGCGGTGAAGGTGAAGGTGAGGAGTTCCCAGTCAGGACGCTGGTGGAGGTCGGACCGGCAACCCGAAACACTGGACCGAGGAACACACGAGCCCAGAGGCAAGCTGGCAGAAGAGCAGGCCGACAGGATCACCAGACGGGAGAGCAGGTAAGTGCAGCAGGCAGGCGAGCAGGCTAACACAGGCGAGGGGATCTGGGCACAGGAAGGAACAGCGTAAGAACAAGAACACAAGCACAGAATCAACAACTAGAAACTAACTGGCCGAAGACGTTACTACCACTGTGGTTGACGGAACGATCTGGCGATGATCAGAAGAGAGACCGGGGCTTTTATGGAGGGAGTCTGATGAGGGAATGGAAGACACCTGGGCTGCCTGCAGGAAGGAACAACCACACCCACATGCACACACAGAACACAGACCAGGGAGAGAAACAAGAGGAACAAACAGACAGGGGAAGACTGACAACACACAGGGAAAGGAGGGGCTGCCAAGACGAACCATGACATGTTGCCTATTTTCAACCAGTTCAACACAACTCCTCCAATACCATATCTTTCCATTTTTGTGAGTAGTATATCATGATCAATGATATTTAATGCTTTTTTAAGATCTATAAATAATTCAATGTAGATGAAGTGACCCAATTAAGCCCATGTACCATATCAGCACTCTTTTTTTCTGAAATACAAAAAATACAGGAAATATTAGAGAGATGATCTGTTTCACAGCAAAAACCTGGCACCTGGTTTTCCTGGCATTTAAAAGCAGTATTTTGTATTTCAAAAGATAGAATTCATAAGTGTCTTAAGCTAGCTTGGGTCACTCTTAGAATGATGGTCACACAGATAGATGCTGTAGAACAATAAAAACTGATAATAACTATTGATGACCATGATTAATGAAAACATTTTAGAGACACCTTCAGCACAAAAAATATTTAATGTTCCATCTGTTATTAAAATCTATAGATTTAGCTGTTTTTGTCATTTGGTCTTAATAGGAACAGCGCCTTTCTGAAGCCTGTTAGCACATGGTTTGAATGAAGAATAATTATTTTATTTTTTGCACTAACTATAAAAAGCATTATTTAGGTTATTAAAAAATATGTATTGTATTTATTATTAAGATATTACATGTTTACATGAACTCTATAATAAATTAGAGATGTTAATTTATTAATTTGATCCTAATAAGTGCAGAACCCATTGTACTTCATATTAACAGGCCTTAAATTAATGAATTTGTGAATTTTGACTGCTTAGTCAATATGTTGCACTTCTCTACTTTATAAAAAGCTTTGAACCATACTTGAACCATTTGAAGTTTATGAGATAAAGACCTTTTTTTTAACACTAGTGAAAATAGACCTTTTTGCCATTGACATCAACAGGTTAAGAGGCCTTAACAACAATTCAGTAACAATTCAGCCTTGATAGAGAATATACTTATTTGTGTATCCAGACATTTCACATGGTCAGATTTGGGTATCTGGACAAGTTGATCATGTCATTCTGAGTGCATGTAGTTTTTGTGGTTGGTGTTTGTTATTCTTTTCTGCAGTAATTGCTCCTAATTAAATTCTGCCAAAATAGATTTGACTCACTATCATGTATTTAAACATTTTGCCAGATTACATTTGACATAGTGGGTTAAAAAGAGATGTTTCTCATGTAAAATTGACTTTGTATATCAAGTGATTAATAACAAGGTTTACTTTTAACAATACACAACAGCAACAGTGTGTACAATGATAACATGTTGGATGAAATTCAACACTCTATTAACTTCTTGTGTTTACTGGTGGTCCCTCCCCTTTACATGACATTGGTGCTGTCACAGTGTGTTTAAACTTCTCCAAAGGTTTTTGTACAGTGACTCTGGGTTTCCTGTCAGGAAATTCACTACAAAATTCATGAGAAACTTCACCAGATGCATGCATGGTTTGATGGTATCGGTTAAAGAAGACAATTCCTCATTAAATTAGATATTCTTACCCCATAAAATGCAGAATAAAATAATTGAACAGATAATCATAATAGCTCATGTATAACATGAGTGGAGCAGGAATGATTTTCCTCTGAAGGATTCACACAAAAGTCTCATCACCATCTGTTCTAATGTGTAACTATGCTCCTCCTCTTCACACATTTTGAATCATCATTATGAGTCCATCAGTAAATTGTGTCAATGTCCACAAGAATCCAGTAGGAGGCGCCACAGTCAAATGAAAAGTGAACTTTAGTGTCTGTAACTTCTTCCAGGGGTTTTTGTACAGTGACTCTGGGTTTCCTGTCACTGTGGGCTTCACAGCACAGTAGTACAGAGCAGAGTCTGTCACTACAGCAGAGGAGATCTCCACATGAAACTCTTTTCTTTCTTTCTCTTGTTTAAAAGACAACCCAGGCATTTTCTGTGAATATTCCATGATGAGAAGCTGTGGAGATGAACTGGAGTACTGTCGATACCAGAAGAGGTTGTCTACAGAGACAGAGTAATTGCAGGAGAGAGTAACTCTGTCTCCTTCCAAAACCAGCATTACATCTTTAAATGGTTTAATTAAATCCTCAGAGGATCCTAGAAAGAGAAATGACATAATACACCATGAAACTGATTTTTTTTTAAATGCCGAAAGTTCAGTTATTGCATCTTTTGCATTTACACAAAGCTCTTGACCAAAGTGGTTTACAGTAATTTAAACTGTAGAAAAAGCCTATAATTGTTTAACTTTAAGTGAGAAGTTCAAGTGAATTAGCTGTTAATTTCTTAAATATTGTTTTTCTAAATCAAGGCTCTAGTTACAGAACACTTACCAGCATGAAATGTAAATATAATCAGCCAGATTAAATGGAGTAACATTGTCACTGAAGTGTACTGAATAACCAAGTTAAGCACTACAGCAGCTCTTCTGTTCCAAAATGAAACCTTTCATATTCAGTTCTCTGGCTCCTCCTCTTGGATCTGGGCCTTCACTTCATTGGCTCTTCCTCTTTATCATTTGTTGAGTCTTGACTCTTACCATTTAAATCACATTTACATTTCAGGTATTTAGCTGACACTCTTATCCAGAATGATTCACAATGAGGGGCTTGTATCTGTGCTTTTCAGTTGGGGACAGTCTCTCTAAACACTAGACATTGAAGAACAACATTGAGACCAAAAACTAAAAATGTGAACAATATATTTAGATAAAACAGAATAACATAGTAAAAGGCAAATGCACAAAACAAAACAAAATTCAAAACATTGTTCAACTGAAACAAGGCTGAAAGTGTGTTTTTAAAGTAAATTATTTTAAAGGAAAACATTGAGTTGGCTGTTCTGATCTTCTATGAAATCAGAGTAACTTTATAGAGATTTAGATTTATTTAAATGTACACTAAATGGTCCAGATGAAATGCTGTATTACTTTTTTTAACTCACTGTTTTCTTAGGATTTTGTGTTTGTACCATCATAAAGTTGATTTGTCATTTACTTGGATTTCCTGAACATGTGAATCCTCCCACAGTGTTTCATTAGCAGGTGTAACCACAGTGGCTCTGATAAACCATGAATAACAGAATCCATCTGATATGAAGTTGTGGTTTGAATACCACTTCCCTCCTCTTTGAAGAATAGTGAGATATCTGTGTTCAGGTTTTTGTACAGCCTCCTCTAGACTTTCTATCACTGTGTTTCTAGAGCACAGTAGTAGAGAGCTGTGTCTGCCAGGGTGAGGCCTGTTATGGTGAGTTCAGTTGATGTGCTGGATGTTGTGGATCGATAACGATTATCAGGAATATATTGACCACTGCCCCTTCTTGCTCCTTTCCAGAGAATAAACTTTGGAGCCTGGTTAGATTGATGACTGTACCAATAAAGTGCAATAATGTCCTCAGTTGTATCATAGGAACAGCTCAGTGTCACAGATTCTCCCTCTCTTCCACTGACTTCATCTTTTACAGGAGAGATGTTGTCTCCAGCTGTTAGTCCTGGAAAAAGAAGAGAAAATTAACCCATTGGACTAACATTGTCCATGAGGCTTAGAGGAGGAGACAGTGGAAAATGTCAACTGTACAGTGTTACTCTATGGCCACCAACACCTGAACTATTCAGATTGTTAACTGTCCTACTATATTCATATAAATATGTGTAAAAAAAGAAAAGAAAGAAAAAGAAACACAATATCCTTTCTATCATACCAAAGAGAAGTGCAGCAAGAATAATCCACAGCCAATGTTCCATCTCTACAACAAGGTTTAAAGCAACAGGAGAAACTAACTGATGTTCAACATTCAGTCTGAGAGTTGTTCTCTTCATGGCAGCAGTTATTAATGACAGAATGGTCAAACACAGTGCAGCAACAGTGCAACGCCTACTTGATAATGTCGCCCTCTAGTGGAGGTTAAAAGTTCAATTCAACAACGTGGGAAAAAGGCTTCCAGCAGCTTGTCAGTATGTCAGCTTCTGTTTTTGTACAGTGACTCTGGGTTTCCTGTCACTGTGGGCTGCACAGCACAGTAGTACAGAGCAGAGTCTGTCACTGCAGCAGAGGAGATCTCCAGATCCACTCGCTTGTCTGTTCTGTCATGGATCAAGTTGATCCCAGTTTTTTTCTCTCCATGCTCTATAATCAGGAGGTGAGGAGCTGATGCTGGATGCTGTTGGTACCACTGGAAAGTGTTTCCAGAGCTGTAGTTGCAGGACAAAGTGACAGGGTTTCCCTCCAAGACGACCACCTCACCTGTGTAGGGCCTGATTATGTCCTGAGAGCTGACAACTGGACCAAACAAACAGTATCACTTTACTTTACAAGGCTCTTCTTCCAGTGTTTCAGCCTATGTATATAAAAAAGTATTGTAGATACAAATATTGTGTGATTAACCTAATGAAAATCTCAATGTATACAATATACTTATAAGGGTGTAAAAACATAACATATGTACAACATGTAGTACTTAATCTACAGGTTAACACAGTAGAGTTTCATCTTAAAGCCAAAAATGTACTTGTATTACATTTGCAGCAAAAATATGAATGTTTTTAAATCAACACTCTCACTTACCATTTATTGCTGTTAATGTCAAGATGAAATAAAGTAGCATTGTTTTTCACTGTTAATGATTATAATGTTAATGAGGAAGAGGATGAAGAGACAGTAAGAGGAAACAGACTGAAGTGTTTCATTCTCTTTCAGCAAGCTGTGTGTTTCCATGATGACACCATGCTTTTTGCTCCTCCTCTGATCATCATCCATTCTTAAAAAAGATGTTTCATTGTCAACACATCTATTTTGGATATTTCACGTATTGATGTTGTTCTCAAAACATGAGGTTATATTCTCTGGAAAAGCAAAGTAATAGCCTATCATAGAAAGCTGACTGCCGTTATCTCTGTAACAAATCATAATACATTTTATTCAGAATTTAAAATGGTTGTTTTTGAGTTCATTACTAAGTTTCCTTCTATGATATTTTCTGCTAAAGTTAGGAGTCCACATAGGGGTGTTGGGTTGGGTGTTGTATTGTCACTGATACTAAGCTTATCACATTGAGGTAGAAGAGACAAAGTTCTTGTGTAAATTATGTGTGATTTGTTGAGTGAGAGAACAAATAAGGAAAGTCATGTACAAAGAAATAGAGTGGGAGAGTTTTTGTACAGTGACTCTGGGTTTCCTGTCACTGTGGGCTTCACAGCACAGTAGTACAGAGCAGAGTCTGTCACTGCAGCAGAGGAGATCTCCAGATGAAACTTGTTATTGACTTTCTCATGTTTTAAAGTAAATCCAGGTTTGTTGCTGAAGTCTGTGATGAGAAGCTGTGGAGCTGAACTGGGGAACTGGAGATACCAGAAGAAGTAGGTTGCTGAAGAGTAGTTACAGGAGAGAGTTACTGTGTCTCCTTCTAGAGCCTGAACTCTGTCTTGGATTGACTGGATGGTTTGCTGATAACTGGAACCTGCAGATGTGAAAAATTGGATGAATTATGTGTTTTATAATATTGAAAAATAGAAAATACAAATCTGATTCATTTTATTCAATAAGAGAAATAAATGTACAATAATTTGTCTTGGTTAAAACTGGTATACAGCCTGATCAAAGTGTGACTTACCAGCAAACACACCAAATAAAATAACAGACAGGATGAACTGCATAGCTGATGTTGGACCTCAAGCATATACTGCAGCATCAAGAAACCAATCTATCAGCAGATGTTTTTACAGATCATTTCTGTTCTCCTGCCTGTCAGGCTCCGCCTCCTGGTAAAATGGTAACAAAGACTGGAAAAGCTAGAATATCACCATATAATTGAGTTGGCAAGTCAGATCTCTTATGAAATCAGAGTAACTTTATTTTCCAGTTAGAATAAATGTACAGGAAATTGTTCAGGGGAAATACTCTTTTCGTTTCATCTACTGAGTTATTTTCTTTTGGTAGTGTGTTTGTAACATCAAAAAGTTGATTTGTCATTTATTTGGATTTCCTGCACATGAATCCTCCCACAGTGTTTCATTAGCAGGTGTAACCACAGTGGCTCTGATAAACTATGAATAACAGAATCCATCTGATATGAAGTTGTGGTTTGAATACCACTTCCCTCCTCTTTGAAGAATAGTGAGATATCTGTGTTCAGGTTTTTGTACAGCCTCTTCTAGACTTTCTATCACTGTGTTTCTAGAGCACAGTAGTAGAGAGCTGTGTCTGCCAGGGTGAGGCCTGTTATGGTGAGTTCAGCTGATGTGCTGGACGTTGTGGATCGATAATGATTATCAGGAATATATTGATAACTGCTCAGTGAACCAGCTCCTTTCCAGAGAATAAACTGAGGAGCCTGGTTAGATTGATGTCTGTACCAGTGAAGGTAACCACCGTCTCTGTCTGTATTATAGGAGCAGCTCAGTGTCACAGATTCTCCCTCTCTTCCACTGACTTCATCTTCTACAGGAGAGATGTTGTCTCCAGCTATTAGTCCTGGAAAAAGCAGAGAAAATTAACCCATTAGACTAACATTGTCCATGAGGCTCAGAGGAGAAGACAGTGGAAAATGTCAACTGTACAGTGTTACTCTATGGCCAGCAACACCTGAACTATTCAGATTGTTTACTGACCTATCTATATTCATATACATTTGTATTCAAAAATAATGTTTTCTAACATACCAAAGAGAAGTGCAGCAAGAATAATCCACAGCCAATGTTCCATCTCTACAACAAGGTTTAAAGCAACAGGAGAAACTAACTGATGTTCAACATTCAGTCTGAGAGTTGTTCTCTTCATGGCAGCAGTTATTAATGACAGAATGGTCAAACACAGTGCAGCAACAGTGCAACGCCTACTTGATAATGTCGCCCTCTAGTGGAGGTTAAAAGTTCAATTCACCAATATAGAAAAAGGCTTCCAGCAGCTTGTCAGTATGTCAGCTTCTGTTTTTGTACAGTGACTCTGGGTTTCCTGTCACTGTGGGCTTCACAGCACAGTAGTACAGAGCAGAGTCTGTCACTGCAGCAGAGGAGATCTCCAGATCCACACGACTCTGCTCTTTGACATGTTTGATGCTCAGTCCTTGTATGGGATTATTTACGATTCCTACGTACTCCAGTATGAGGAATTGTGGAGCTGTTCCAGGATACTGGCGGTACCATAACAGACTGTCAACTGCTGAGCTGTTGTATCTGCAGGAGAGCTTCACTTTACTGCCCTCAATAGCTTGTTCAACAACCTTCTCTGGTGTGATGGTGTCTTCAACACTTTGACCTGTAATGAAAAGTTTCAGTGAATGGAACTGGATCCAAAAGTCCTTTGAGGGTTACATCAAGTAATTTTGTATGTTAAAATATTCTTTCAAACATTTCAATGTTTCCAAAAGACTTCACAAGATGTGTATGTGGTCTGATGGTATCAGTTCAAGAAAACAATTCCTCATTAAATTAGATATTCTTACCCCATAATATGCAGAATACAATAATTGAACAGAGAATCATCATAGCTACAGTACAATATGAGTAGAGCAGGAATGATTTTCCTCTGAAGGATTCACACAAAAGTCTCATCATCATCTGTTCTAATGTGTAACTATGCTCCTCCTCTTCACACATTTTGAATCATCATTTTGAGTCCATCAGTAAATGGTGTCAATGTCCACAAGAATCCAGTAGGAGGCACCACAGTCAAATGAAAAGTGAACTGTAGTGTCTATAACTTCTGCCAGGGGTTTTTGTACAGTGACTCTGGGTTTCCTGTCACTGTGGGCCTCACAGCACAGTAGTACAGAGCAGAGTCTGTCACTGCAGCAGAGGAGATCTCCAGATCCATTTGGGTTTTCTCCTTATTCACTTTAAAAGACAGTCCAGAGTTTGGATCTACTTCCGATATTAATGAACCTGTTCCCGAGTGAGAGATGAGGAACTGTGGTGGTTTTCCTGGGTCTTGGCGATACCAGTAGAAGTAATCACTACCAGTTGCATTTTTATAGTATTTGTATGACAGAGTAACAGTGCTGCCTTCTAAACTGTACTCTTCATTCTTCACTGGAGTGAGTTCTTCACAGCTGACACCTAAAGGAAGAGATAACTGTGTTATAACATGTTGCAAAAGTATTGTGGAATGAATAATGTTCAAAAAGCGTTGGAATTAAAACGTTTTCTTAGTACAGAATCTAACATACCTGTAAGAATGGTCAGAAACAGTAGACAAAACACACAATCATACAGTGACACCATCCTAAATACAGGTAATAGTGATGTTTTATAGATGCAGCACTGATGAATATGGAAGTTCCTTTCTCTTCTATAGTTCAGTAACAGTTTTGCTCCTCCCTGAATCTCTCCCTCCACTCGCAGCACTGTATTTTCTCTGAGTTACAGTTCTGGTACATTAAGGTCTGGAAATGGCAGTAATGCTACAATCAGCATTGTGTAAATTATTGTATTACTCATGATGCATATAAATAAGGTGTTTTTCCAGCATAGACACATACAGATACAATACAACTCAGTGTTAAAATGATGGTAAAGGTTCCTGTATATAACATGAGGTCCACTAGGAAATCTCATCCACAACAGCAGTAACAAAAATAGTGGAGATAAAGAACACACTTGTCAAGTGTAGCATGTAGATGTAGCCTACATACTGACTCATAGTACAAGGACAACAGCAGCTCACATTCTGTACAGAGCAACACAGACAACAGACAGCTGACTGTACATTTCAGTCTACAGATGTACATTCAGCATTCAGTCAACATGAGTGTTCAGGCAGAGGGACATCAGGTCTGGTTGTAGCTGTAGGGGGACATGGTGAGAGTCCAGCAGGGCACTGGACCAATGTATCATGACACAGATATACTGAGGAGGATAAACTGGATACAATAACATATGAGAATTATGTACATGTATGATCATGTTTCCAGAAGCTGTAATTTGTCAAGTGTACAAAGATCTGCCCAGACCAAACTGTGACCTTTTTTTTTTTATCATTTCTTATTTATATTTTATCTTTTGGAGAAAATCAGAAACACTTCACTGGCTTATTTGATGTATGAAAACTTATGATTCAGATTTTGGGTGAAGCAGATCTTTTTGAAATCTGAAAAGCTGTAAAGCTATAAGAAAAGGGAAGATGAGTCCACATTAAATTCTAGTTGAAATGAATTAATTAACTGATCAGAAATTTGAAGGTTATTATTTAGTGAAGAAAAATACTCTTTTCTTTTTGTGCATTCAGTGTTTTTTTTAGGGTGGTGTGTTTGCACCATCATAAAGTTGATTTGTCATTTATTTGGATTTCCTGCTCATGTGAATCCTCCCACAGTATTTCATTAGCAGGTGTAACCACAGTGGCTCTGATAAACCATGAATAACAGAATCCATCTGATATGAAGTTGTGGTTTGAATACCACTTCCCTCCTCTTTGAAGAATAGTGAGATATCTGTGTTCAGGTTTTTGTACAGCCTCTTCTATACTTTCCATCACTGTGTTTCTAGAGCACAGTAGTAGAGAGTTGTGTCTGCCAGGGTGAGGCCTGTTATGGTGAGTTCAGTTGATGTTCTGGATGTTGTGGATCGATAACGATTATCAGGAATATATTGATCACTGCTCCGAGACCTGGCTCCTTTCCAGAGTATAAACTTTGGAGCCTGGTTAAATTGATGTCTGTACCAGTAAAGGACAACATACTCATAAGTTGTATCATAGGAGCAGCTCAGTGTCACAGATTCTCCCTCTCTTCCACTGACTTCATCTTCTACAGGAGAGATGTTGGCTCCAGCTGTTAGTCCTGGAAAAAGTAGAGAAAATTAATCCATTAGAGTAACATTGTCCATGAGGCTTAGAGTAGAAGACAGTGGAAAATGTCAACTGTACAGTGTTACTCTATGGCCAGCAACACATGAACTGTTGAGATAGTTTACTGTCCTACTATATTCATATAAATATGTGAAAAAACAAACATCATGTCCTTTCTACCATACCAAAGATAAGTGCAGCAAGAATAATCCACAGCCAATGTTCCATCTCTACAACAAGGTTTAAAGCAACAGGAGAAACTAACTGATGTTCAACATTCAGTCTGAGAGTTGTTCTCTTCATGGCAGCAGTTATTAATGACAGAATGGTCAAACACAGTGCAGCAACAGTGCAACGCCTACTTGATAATGTCGCCCTCTAGTGGAGGTTAAAAGATCAATTCAACAACGTGGGAAAAAGGCTTCCAGCAGCTTGTCAGTATGTCAGCTTCTGTTTTTGTACAGTGACTCTGGGTTTCCTGTCACTGTGGGCTTCACAGCACAGTAGTACAGAGCAGAGTCTGTCACTGCAGCAGAGGAGATCTCCAGATCCATTTGGGTTTTCTCCTTATTCACTTTAAAAGACAGTCCACAGTTTGGATGTGCTTCCAATATTAATGAACCTGTCCCAAAGTGAGAGATGAGGAACTGTAGTGGTTTTCCTGGATATTGTCGATACCAGAGAAATTCATCACCAGCTGCTGCTGTTTTGGAGTAATTGTATGACAGAGTAACAGTGCTGCCTTCTAAACTGTACTCTTCATTCTTGACTGGAGTGAGTTCTTCACAGCTGACATCTACATGAAAATCATTTCATACAGAAGTTAGTGAATGAATAAGGTTTTCCTGACACATTTAGAGCTTGGTCTGGGCTTCAATGTCTCAGTAAAGACTGTAATAATATTCCCAGACATTAATTGTCCATTGGACTGAACTGTAGAAGAATCATAACTTACCAATGAATATGCTGAGGAACAGTATTGAGCAAACTGACACTGACAGCAGTATCTTAGAAGAAAACACAGAAATAATCCTAAAACTGAAGTCTGCTGTATTTCTGATCCTGACTGCCTCACCTCTCCCAGCTGTACAGGAAGTACCTCCTCTTATTATATGCAGTGACATCACTGATCTCAGCAGGGTGGGGTTATGGGTCATCATCAAGTTTTTCCACACTGAATTTCCCTTCATCCACACTGTTTGAATGAAAGTTGTTGCATGCTGAATTAAAATTCCTGCAGCGTGCTTAGTTGATTTTCCTGGATGAATGAAGATTGAAAAAAATAGCTTCATTAAGTGTTCAATAAAATATTCAGCAGTAGTAAAAGTTAAGAAAAGTCAAGTTGAGCACCACTGAGGCATCTTGTCTCCTTTCATCAGGGACAAAAGACAGTTAAAGGTGCAGTAGGACACTTTGTACTTTGGCGACCCCAAGTGGCAGCTGGAGATAAATGACTTTATTAGTCAGAAATCATGTGTGTGAGGGGTGGAGATGCTGAAAAGGTTGAGCCATTGTTGGTGAGTCCAGCTTTCTGTGGACGGAGCGTTTTCTATCTGCTGTTTAGGAGACACTTTTGGATTTCACTCTTAAGTTTGGATTTGTCGTTTCATTTGTAGAAAGATTTCCCACCAGTGACAATAAAGACACAGAAGACAGAATTTAATTTGTGCATACAGAGTATGGGACACACTTTTCTATTGGAACCTCATTATTTTGATAAGATGTGTATTTTTACATAAAGGTCTTGCCAAGTGCAGCTTTAGCATTGAAGGACAGCTATAGAGGTCATAACAAAATGAAAATATAAGATCAGTTAGCCTTTCAATATCATTCACCAGTAAACTGAAACTGAAAAAGGAGTTAAGATCACTGCTTTAACAACAAGAAGCCCTAATGTAGAAACATTTTCAAAATGTTAGATGTTTTTGTTATATTAATGATGCAATACTGGCACACCTGTGCTGGCCTCCAGCTTGGAGCATCTCTGTCTACTCAGCTGTGATATTTCTCTACCGAGTGAATGATAGGAGAATCTGCAGTATTTTATGTTTTAAAAGAGAAGATAAATGATGTGATCTGCTGGGTTATGTGGTGACAAGAGGTCAACTTTGGAGAAATTTTAAGTGGCAAAAATTACTTCCTCTGTCCCTGTTAGTATGATCATAAAACAATACACAGTACAGAGACTCCATCTTAGAAAGAGGAGCTGGTTGGGTTTGTCTGTTGAGCCCCAATGTCTCTGTGAGTCGCTTTTTCTTATGGATTTCATTGCCAACGTACAGATGTGTCGTCTTCTGCTCCTGCCTGCCAGGTTTTTGTACAGTGACTCTGGGTTTCCTGTCACTGTGGGCTTCACAGCACAGTAGTACAGAGCAGAGTCTGTCACTGCAGCAGAGGAGATCTCCAGATCCACACCACGCTTTCCTTCAGCCAGTTTAGTAGAGAACCTTGTGTCTGAGTTAAGAGACTCTGCTGGTCTTGTGTTGCCTAACCCTGAGATGTGCAGGAGGAACTCTGGTGGTTTTCCTGGATATTGTCGATACCAGAAAAATTCATCACTAGCTGCTGCAGTTTTGGAGTAATTGTATGACAGAGTAACAGTGCTGCCTTCTAAACTGTACTCTTCATTCTTGACTGGAGTGAGTTCTTCACAGCTGACGCCTGCAAAAATAAATTATATTCCTAAAAATGTAAATGTAAAAATGTAAATTATTTTTAACCTCCAATCAATAATATTTCATCATGTATTTCATAACCTACCTGTAAATATGTACAGAAGCAGAAGAAAGTCCAGTGCTATCATCTTGGACACCATGGAAACACTGCTATTAAGTCTATCTATAATTTAATACCACGGTCTGTGGAAGCGTTCTGCTTTCTGTCTTGTTCCAAAATGAGAAATTGTTCATTTGAAAGAGTGACACTTATTCTAACAAAATGATGGACAGCCAAAATTCAGTTTATGATTTCAGATAATTTCTTGCTTAACAAAATTTGAGCAGTTTTCGATTCATAAGTTTCAGATAATCATTGTTTTCCCACAAAATGGATATATAGAATTTTGAAAATGAAGTTTTTAAATATACTCTTGGCAAGTAGCTCCGCCCTTGCTATAAGGTTTGTCCCTCCTCTTCATTTAACATTTGGTTGAGAACAAATAAAAGGCTTCTTTTAGTTCCTTGTCAGGTTTTTGTACAGTGACTCTGGGTTTCCTGTCACTGTGGGCTTCACAGCACAGTAGTACAGAGCAGAGTCTGTCACTGCAGCAGAGGAGATCTCCAGATGAAACTCTTTGCTCTGTGTTTCATGCTTTACAGAGAGATGTGGTGTGTTCTCAGAGTAATCCGCGATTACAAACTGAGGAGCTGATCTGGGATCCTGCCGGTACCAGTAGAGGTTTGTGGCTGAGCTGGAGTAGTTACAGGAGAGAGTAACCCTGTCTCCTTCTGAAGTCAGGACTGCATTAGACAACGGGGAGATGAAATCCTCACAGCGTCCTTTACAAAGCAGAAAGACTCAAGTTAAAATGGATCTGACTAGAATGGCTGTGGGGGTATTTAGGTACTTTCCTTACATGTCAGTGATGCATTTTATTTTTTATGTACCAGTCTGGTCCTACATTTGTTTCTTTCTATAGCATTTTTGTTGCATGTTTCTGTGTTTTATTATTTGTACGTGCAAACTTTACATTAAAATTCATGATTATATTAGATTACCTTCTAGTCATTTGACTCAGCTTTGTTCTTACCCAGAGTAACAGACTGTACAATGAGGTCAACAATAGAATAAGCTTCGATTCCTAGATCTGAACCATTACAAGGAACCAATATTAATGAGTGTCAGAGTGAAAGTTACAGTGTCCAGAGACAAAATGAAAAAATAATCCTTGGAATTACCATGTGTGATAACGAAATAGGAATCATGGAGAACAAGTTTCACATCAAACAGTTAGAAACTTACCGACACCGAACATTGAGATGATGCAGAATAATTTGAATAGCATTATAACTGATGAATGTTTAAATCAGCAGCCTAAAACACAGCCTCAGTTCTTCTCAGCTCTTGACATATGAACTGAATTTGTTGCCCCTCCCTTCCTCCTCCCCATCGCTGTCATCCTGTGATGCTGTTTTTGATTTAAGATACAAATGCACATCCAGTTAAGATGTTTAAATCATAGAATTTTCACATTCATGAACTGACCTGATGCTTTTATCCAGAGTGACTTACAATGAGTGAGCAGGAAGGGGTTCAATGTTTTGTGGAAGAGAATTTCAACAGGAAACAATGGCTGAGAGGACACTGCATGTGTCATGAATTCAATCAATTCAGTTCCAAACACGTCTTGTTCCAAACACGTCCTGGATGTCTTGTTGATTTGAGCATCAAATCTCTCTTTCTCGAACTCTGCAGCATTATCTCCTGTTCCAGAGGTGAAGCCCCACAACATATGCTTGGGAACATCATTTACTTCTTGTTTGTACCAGAACAAAGTGGGATTTGTGCTAGTTGTCTCAAATGTACAGTCAAGTGTAACTGTCTCTCCTTCAGTAGCAATGACATCTCCTCTTTGCTGGGTCACACTGTCTTCTCCTTTACACTCTGGAAGAATAGAACATGCAGAAGAAGAAATGAATTAATGAAGATCAGTGACTAAAGGAGAACGAATCAGTAGGTTTAAAGAGTTACCTAGCCAGAGAGTAAGAATCAGGATGTTTCTCAGCCAGTGTTTCATGTCTGCAGTGAGAGGGGAGGAGAGAGAGGAAGAACATTGATACTCTGATGGATCTGGGCCTTCACATCATTGGTTCTTCCTCTTTATCATTTGTTGAGGAACTCTTATTTAAATCACATTCACATTTCAGGTATTTATTTTGTGTGCAAAATGCATTTTGGAGGTAGGTGATATTTTCTGGTAACGCAATGTAATAGCCTATCATACACAGGTGACCACCTACATAACATTATCTCAGTCAATCATAAGATATTTTTTCACAATTTGAAATGGTTAATGTAGCGTGAAATATTATGTTTTCTGCTCTGAGATTTTCTGGTGAAGTTAACAGAGTCCAGATAGACTGAAGACAGAACAACAGTTGGATTCTGTCACTCCTCTGCCAGTGGAACCGTTGTCCACAAGGGGGCGATGTGTTGTCACTCCATCAAAATTGTCTGCCGTAGGAATGAATGGACTTCTGCTGTACTGTAACAGAATATTCAACTGTGAATGAGGAGTTACCCCACCTTGATAATGTTGCCCTCTTTTGGCTTTTGAATTTGGAGGCAGAGAGCAGGCCATGATGAATGCTGTTAGAAATGATACTAAGCTTATGAATGTTTTTTTATGACATAGGTAAAAGAGGCAATATTATTGTGTAAATTGTACAATTTGTTGAATGAAGGAACATATAAGGGGAGTCATGAACAAAGAAATAGAGTGGGAGAGTTTTTGTACAGTGACTATATGTTTCCTGTCACTGTGGGCTGCAGGGCACAGTAGTACAGAGCAGAGTCTGTCACTGCAGCAGAGGAGATCTCCACATGAAACTCTTTTCTTTCTTTCTCATGTATAAAAGACAACCCAGGTATTTTCTGTGAATATTCCATGATGAGAAGCTGTGGAGATGAACTGGAGTACTGTCGATACCAGAAGAGGTTCTTTACAGAGACAGAGTAGTTGCAGGAGAGAGTAACTCTGTCTCCTTCCAAAACCAGCATTACATCTTTAAATGGTTTAATTAAATCCTCAGAGGATCCTAGAAAGAGAAATGACATAATACACCATGAAACTGATTTTTTTTTAAATGCCGAAAGTTCAGTTATTGCATCTTGTGCATTTAGACAAAGCTCTTGACCAAAGTGGTTTACAGTAATTTAAACTGTAGAAAAAACCTATAATTGTTTAACTTTAAGTGAGAAGTTCAAGTGAATTAGCTGTTCATTTCTTAAATATTTTTTTTCTAAATCAAGGCTCTAGTTACAGAACACTTACCAGCATGAAATGTAAATATAATCAGCCAGATTAAATGGAGTAACATTGTCACTGAAGTGCACTGAATAACCAAGTTAAACACTACAGCAGCTCTTCTGTTCCAAAATGAAACCTTTCATATTCAGTTCTCTGGCTCCTCCTCTTGGATCTGGGCCTTCACATCATTGGCTCTTCCTCTTTATCATTTGTTGAGGAACTCTTACCATTTAAATCACATTTACATTTCAGGTATTTAGCTGACACCCTTATCCAGAATGACTCACAATGAGAGTTTGTACCTGTGCCTTTCAATTATGGGACAGTCTCTCTGAACACTAGACAACCTTGTCATACTGACTCACTGTTTTCTTAGGATTTTGTGTTTGTGCCATCAAGTTGATTTGTCATATATTTGGATTTCCTGCACATGTGAATCCTCCCACAGTGTTTCATTAGCAGGTGTAACCACAGTGGCTCTGATAAACCATGAATAACAGAATCCCTCTGATATGAATTTGTGGTTTGAATACCACTTCCCTCCTCTTTGAAGAATAGTGAGATATCTGTGTTCATGTTTTTGCACAGCCTCTTCTAGACTTTCTATCACTGTGTTTCTAGAGCACAGTAGTAGAGAGCTGTGTCTGCCAGGGTGAGGCCTGTTATGGTGAGTTCAGTTGATGTTCTGGACGTTGTGGATCGATAACGTTTTTCAGGGATATATTCATTCCCGCTCAATGACCTGGCTCCTTTCCAGAGTATGAACTGAGGAGCCTGGTTAGATTGATGTCTGTACCAGTGAAGGAGAATATTCTCTTCATTTGTATCATAGGAGCATCTCAGTCTCACAGATTCTCCCTCTCTTCCACTGACTTCATCTTCTACAGGAGAGATGTTGTCTCCAGCTATTAGTCCTGGAAAAAGTAGAGAAAATGAACCCATTAGACTAATTAGGCTTAGAGGAGGAGACAGTGGAAAATGTCAACAGTACAGTGTTACTCTATGGCCAGCAACACCTACAGGAGAGATGTTGTCTCCAGCTATTAGTCCTGGAAAAAGTAGAGAAAATTAACCCATTAGACTAACATTGTCCATGAGGCTTAGAGGAGAAGGCAGTGGAAAATGTCAACTGTACAGAGTTACTCTATGGCCAGCAACACCTGAACTATTCAGGTTGTTTACTGTCCTACTATATTCATATAAATATGTGAAAAAAAACATTATGAGATTTCTAACATACCAAAGAGAAGTGCAGCAAGAATAATCCACAGCCAATGTTCCATCTCTACAACAAGGTTTAAAGCAACAGGAGAAACTAACTGATGTTCAACATTCAGTCTGAGAGTTGTTCTCTTCATGGCAGTAGTTATTAATGACAGAATGGTCAAACACAGTGCAGCAACAGTGCACCGCCTACTTGATAATGTCGCCCTCTAGTGGAGGTTAAAAGTTCAATTCAACAACGTGGGAAAAAGGCTTCCAGCAGCTTGTCAGTATGTCAGCTTCTGTTTTTGTACAGTGACTCTGGGTTTCCTGTCACTGTGGGCTGCACAGCACAGTAGTACAGAGCAGAGTCTGTCACTGCAGCAGAGGAGATCTCCAGATCCATTTGGGTTTTCTTTGTGACTTTAACAGACAGTCCAGAGTTTCGATCTGCTCTGTTCAATACTGAACCTGTTCCCAAATGATAGACGAGGAACTGTGGTGGTTTTCCTGGATATCGTCAATACCAGAAAAAATCATCACTAGCTGCTGCAGTTTTGTAGTATTTGTATGACAGAGTAACAGTGCTGCCTTCTAAGCTGTACTCTTCATTCTTGACTGGAGTGAGTTCTTCACAGTTGACACCTAATGGAAGAGAAACTCTGTGTTATAACACGTTGCAAAGTCTTGTGGAATGAATATTATTCAAATGGCATTGGAATCAAAACGTTGTCTTAATGCAGTATGAAACATACCTGTGAGTATGGTCAGAGACAGTAGAGAAAATATGCAGTAGTACAGTGAAACCATCCTAGATGAAGATAATGGTTATGGTTTGTGTGTTGAACACTGATGAATGTGGAAGTTCCTTTCTCTTTTCTATCAGTAACAGTTTTGCTCCTCCCTCAGTCTCTCCCTCCTCTCGTTGCACTGTATTTTCAGTTGTCTAAATTACAGTTCTTATATCTTAAACTGTGGAAATGACATTTATGCTGTAATGATCATCCTGTAAATGAAATTTTTATTCATGATAAATATAAATAAGGTGTTTTTTTACGCATACAGACATAGAAATGCAATACAATTTAGAATGTAAGGGTTCCATGATATAACATGAGGTCCATTGACAGGCAAGGACCACACCATCAACAGAATGTGATTTGAACGTTTATTCAATGATTATGTTGTTATAGTTATGGTTTCCGGTTAGCACAGTTTGTAGCGTTTGGCCACAGATGACGGCTTCTTCTCAGATATGGATGAGACGTTGACTGCAGTGTGGGGAAGGCTTCAGAGAAGAATACGCTGTAGCTCCCGGGCTCAGCAGACCCATTGAGGACCCTATGAGAGAATAGAGAGAGAGAGGGAGAGAGAAGAGAGGGAGAGAGAAGAGAGGGAGGGTGGGAGGGAAGAACGAGGACAAACAGGGGTGCAGGGCAGGAAGGCATATATAGGTTAAGGCTGGAAGAGGTGGAGTTGAGGCCTGGCCCTGCTCCTGAACCTCAGCTAGTTAGCTCCAACCACGTCTCTTCCTCAATGGCAGTAACAAAAATACTAGTGATAAAGGACACTGTTTTCGCGTGCCTCTATCTAAACAGTTAACGATAATTAGTGTAATTGTGAAATGTCACTAAATATAATTCAAGTGCAAAAATGTAAGTCTGATTTTCCAAAGATCAGACAAATAATTTCACAATTTTTCAGTAAATGTCAATGTGCTGATTTGATAATTCCACTTGATGGCACTATAGGTGTTAAAATGAAGAACTGAAGTCTCTGAATAATCTGTCAGGAGATGTCAGGTTTTTGTACAGTGACTCTGGGTTTCCTGTCACTGTGGGCCTCAAAGCACAGTAGTACAGAGCAGAGTCTGACAGCTGCAGCTTCTGGATCCTCAGAGGAACTGAAGACTTGTTGAGCATTTGAGCATCAAATCTTTCTTTCTGGAACTCTGCAGCATTATCTCCTGATCCAGAGGTGAGGCGCCACAACATATACTTGGGAATATCATTTACTTCTTGTTTGTACCAGAACAAATTGGGATTTGAGTCAGTTGTCTCAAATGTACAATCAAGTGTAACTGTCTCTCCTTCAGTAGCAATGACATCTCCTGTTGGCTGGGTCACGCTGTCTTCTCCTTTACACTCTGGAAGAATAAAACATGCAGAAGAAGTTAATCAATAAAGATCAATGACGAAAGGAGAACAAATCAGTAGGTCTAAAGAGTTACCTAGCCACAGAGTAAGAATCAGGATGTTTCTCAGCCAGTGTTTCATGTCTGCAGTGAGAGGGGAGGAGAGAGAGGAAGAACATTGATACTCTGATGGATCTGGGCCTTCACATCATTGGCTCTTCCTCTTTATCATTTGTTGAGGGACTCTTAACATTTAAATCACATTTACATTTCAGGTATTTAGCTGAAAGTCTTATCCAGAATGATTCACTTGTACCTGTGCCTTTCAGTTATGGGATAGTCTAGCCTCTGTAACCACTTGATTGATAGATAGAGAATATACTAATTTGTGTATCCAGACATTTCACATGGTCAGATTTGGGTATCTGGACAAGTTGATCGTGTCATTCTGAGTGCATGTAGTTTTTGTGTTTTGTGTTTGTTATTCTTTTCTGCAGTAATTGCTCTTAATTAAATTCTGCCCAAATAGATTTGACTCACTATCATGTATTTAAACAATTCGCCAGATTACATTTGACATAGTGGGTTAAAAAGAGATGTTTCTCATGTAAAATTGACTTTGTATACCAAGTGATTTATAACAGGGTTTACTTTTAACAATACACAACAGCAACAGCACAGTGATAACATGTTGGATGAAATTCAACACTCTATTAACTTCTTGTGTTTACTGGTGGTCCCTCCCCTTTACATGACATTGGTGCTGTCACAGTGTGTTTAAAGTTCTCCAAAGGTTTTTGTACAGTGACTCTGGGTTTCCTGTCACTGTGGGCTTCACAGCACAGTAGTACAGAGCAGAGTCTGTCACTGCAGCAGAGGAGATCTCCAGATCCACACCACGCTTTCCTTCAGCCAGTTTAGTAGAGAACCTTGTGTCTGAATTGAGAGTCTTTACTGACGTTGTATAACCTGAGATGTGCAGGAGGAACTGTGGTGGTTTTCCTGGATATTGTCGATACCAGAAAAAATCATCACTAGCTGTTGCAGTTTTGGAGTAATTGTATGACAGAGTAACAGTGCTGCCTTCTAAACTGTACTCTTCATTCTTCACTGGAGTGAGTTCTTCACAGCTGACTCCTAAAGGAAGACAAACTCTGTTATCTCTCTGTTATAACATGTTGCAATGGCTTTTGGATTGAATAATGTTCAAATGACATTGGAATCAAAACATTGTCCTAAAGCAGTATGTAACATACCTGTGAGTATGGTCAGAAACAGTAGAGAAAATATGTAGTACGTTGAAACCATCCTAGATGAAAGTAATATGGTTTGTGTATTGAACACTGATGAATGTGGAAGTTCCTTTCTCCTTTGTAGTTAATTGACAGTTTTGCTCCTCCCTCAGTCTCTCCTTCCTCTCATTGCACTGTATTTTCAGTTGTCTAAGTTACAGTTCTTGTATCTTAAACTGTGGAAATGACAGTGATGCTGTAATGATCATCCTGTAAATTGATATATAATTCATTATAAATATAAATATAAATAAGGTTTTTATTTCTAGCATAAAGACATACAGATAAAATGTAATTCAGAATTCAAATTATTGCAAGGATTCCTGGATATAACATGAGGTCCACTAACACATCTCATCCTCAGTGGCAATAATAGTGGTGATAGAGCACACCGTTGCCGCGTGCCTCTATCTAATGAGGTAACAGTAATTAATGCCATTTTAAAAGGTAACTAAATATAATTTAAGTGCAAAAACTAAGTCTAATTTGCCAAACATCAGGCAAATAATGTAGGAATTTTTCAGTTAAACATGTCAGTGCTGATCTGATAAATCCACTTGATGGCACTATAGGTGATAAAATGAAGAACTGAAGTCTCTGAATAATCTGTCAGGAGATGTCAGGTTTTTGTACAGTGACTCTGGGTTTCCTGTCACTGTGGGCCTCAAAGCACAGTAGTACAGAGCAGAGTCTGACAGCTGCAGCTTCTGGATCCTCAGAGGAACTGAAGTCTTGTTGAGCATTTGAGCATCAAATCTCTCTTTCTGGAACTCTGCAGCATTATCTCCTGTTCCAGAGGTGTAGCGCCACAACATATACTTGGGAACATCATTTACTTCTTGTTTGTACCAGAACAAATAGGGATTTGGGTCAGTTGTCTCAAATGTACAACCAAGTGTAACTGTCTCTCCTTCAGTAGCAATGACATCTCCTGTTGGCTGGGTCACACTGTCTTCTCCTTTACACTCTGGAAAAATAGAACATGCAGAAGAATAAATGAATCAATAAAGATAAATGACTGAAGGAGAACAAATCAGTAGGATTAAAGAGTTACCTAGCCAGAGAGTAAGAAACAGGATGTTTCTCAGCCAGTGTTTCATGTCTGCAGTGAGAGGGGAGGAGAGAGAGGAAGAACATTGATACTCTGATGGATCTGGGCCTTGTGTTTACTGTTGGTGCCTCCCCTTCAAATGACATTGGTGTCGTGGATATTTTTAAAGTTCTCCAAAGGTTTCTCATCATCATCTGTTCTAATGTGTAACTATGCTCCTCCTCTTCACACATTTTGAATCATCATTATGAGTCCATCAGTAAATGGTGTCAATGTCCAGAAGAATCCAGTAGGAGGCGCCACAGTCAAATGAAAAGTGAACTGTAGTGTCTATAACTTCTGCCAGAGGTTTTTGTACAGTGACTCTGGGTTTCCTGTCACTGTGGGCTTCACAGCACAGTAGTACAGAGCAGAGTCTGTCACTGCAGCAGAGGAGATCTCCAGATGAAACTGTTCTCTGTCTTTTTTAAAAGTCAATCCAGGTTTGTTGCTGAAGTCTGTGATGAGAAACTGTGGAGCTGATCTGGGGAACTGGAGATACCAGAAGAAGTAAGTTGCTGAAGAGTAGTTACAGGAGAGAGTTACTGTGTCTCCTTCTAGAGCCTGAACTCTGTCTTGGATTGACTGGATGGTTTGCTGATAACTGGAACCTGGAGATGTGAAGAATTTAATGCTAAGTTTGTTGTATGTCATGTTGAAAATATTCAGCAAGAACATTTTCTTAGTCTTAGTCAAAATGAATATACATCCTAAATAAAGCATTACTTACCAGCAAACACACCAAATAAAATAACAGACAGGATGAACTGCATAGCTGATGTTGGACCTCAAGCATATACTGCAGCAACAAGAAACTAATCTATCAGCAGATGTTCTTACAGATCATTTCTGTTCTCCTGCCTGTCAGGCTCCGCCTCCTGGTAAAATGGTAACAAGGACTGGAAAATCTCAACATATAGTTTACTGACTCTGTAGATTTAAATCATTAATCCACAACTGTAGGTTTAAGAAAAAAGGAATAGAGTCGAAGAAGTCTGGAGTGTACGGTCATAAAATCTCCAGCAAATACTATAAAATGACTATGATTTGATAATAAGTTTTCATACAGAGCACTTACAAAAAATAGTTGAAAAGTGCTTTACTAGACAAATAATACTATGAACAAATAAAAATGTGAGCAATAAATAACAATAACTTAGTCAAAAGGCAAATGCACAAAACCAAATTCAAATCATTGTTCAAGTGAAACAAGCCTGAAAGTGTGTTTTGAAAGTATTTTAAAGGAAAAAATTGAGTTGGCCAGTCTGATCTCTTATGAAATCAGAATAACTTTATTTTCTATATAAAATATACTATGTTCTGCTGCTCTGTAATCTGGACATTAACAACAAATACAGCTTTATCAGTTGGTGAACCTAAAGGAAGAGAAACTCTGTGTTTATATACCATGTTATAAAATTCTTAAGGAATGAATAATTTTCAAAAGCCACTTTGTCTTAACGCACTGTCTAACATACCTGTAAGTATGGTCAGAAACAGTTATGAAAATATGCAGTAGTACAGTGACACCATCCTAAATAAAGGTAACAGTTATGTTTGGTGTTTTGAAACCTGATAAATGTGGAAGTTCCTTTCTCCTCTATAGTTAACTGACAGTTTTGCTCCTCCCTGAATCTCTCCCTCCCCTCGTAGAACTGTATTTTCACTTCTCTGAGTTACAATTCTTATACCTGAAGCTCTAGAAATGACAGTGATGCTGCAGTCATCACCTTGTATAAGTTAATTTATTATTAATTGTAGAAATAAGATAAGTGTTTTTCTAGCATAGAGACACACATACAATACAATTCAGTATTCAAATTGTTACAAGGTATCAGAAGATAATTTGAGGTCACATCTCATCTCATACCAAACAGCAGTAACAAAAATAGTGGAAATAAAGGACCTTCTATAATGATAATTTTTATGTTCAGTGGAGCATGTCAGTGTGCTGATCTGATAACTCCACTTGATGGCACTGTTGGTATGAAAATGAGTTTCTAAATAATCTGTCAGGAGATGTCAGGTTTTTGTACAGTGACTCTGGGTTTCCTGTCACTGTGGGCTTCACAGCACAGTAGTACAGAGCAGAGTCTGTCACTGCAGCAGAGGAGATCTCCAGATGAAACTCTTTGCTCTGTCTTTCATGCTTTACAGAGAGATGTGGTGTGTTCTCAGAGTAATCTGCGATTACAAACTGAGGAGCTGATCTGGGATCCTGCCGGTACCAGTGGAGGGTGTTGGCTGAGCTGGAATAGTTACAGGAGAGAGTAACTCTGTCTCCTTCCAAAGCCAGCATTGTATCTTTAAATGGTTTAATTAAATCCTCAGAGGATCCTGGAAAGAGAAATGACATAATACACCATGAAACTGACTTTTTTTTTTAATTCCGAAAGTTTAGTTATTGCATCTCGTGCAGTTAGACGAAGCTTTTGACCAAAGTGGTTTACAGTAATTTAAACAAAAAAACAAAAAAAGCCTATAATTGTTTTACTTGAAGTGAGCAGTTCAAGTGAATTAGCTGTTAATTTCTTAAATATTGTTTTTCTAAATCAAGGCTCTAGTTACAGAACACTTACCAGCATGAAATGTAAATATAATCAGCCATATTAAATGGAGTAACATTGTCACTGAAGTGTACTGAATAACCAAGCTAAACACTATAGCAGCTCTTCTGTTCCGAATGAAACCTTTCATATTCAGTTCTCTAGCTCCTCCTCTTGGATCTGGGCCTTCACATCATTGGCTCTTCCTCCTTATCATTTGTTGAGGAACTCTTAACATTTAAATCACATTCACATTTCAGGTATTTAGCTGAAAGTCTTATCCAGAATAACTCACTTGTACCTGTGCCTTTCAGTTATGGGATAGTCTAGCCTCTGTAACCACTAGACCACCTTGTCGTAATTATTAAATCATTGATAATTGTTCCAATATTTGTTGCTTGTTCACTGACATGATGATTATCAATAATTCAGTAACAATTCAGCCGTGATAGAGAATATACTCATTTGTGTATCCAGATATTTCACATGGTCAGATGCGGGTATCTGGACAAGTTGATCGTGTCATTCTGAGTGCATGTAGTTTTTGTGTGTTTTGTGTTTGTCATTCTCTTCTGCATTAATTGCTCCTAATTAAATTCTGTCAAAATAGATTTGACTCACTCATTTGACATAGTGGGTTAAAAAGAGATGTCTCTCATGTAAAATTGACTTTGTATACCAAGTGATTTATAACAGGGTTTACTTTTAACAATACACAACAGCAACAGTACAGTGATAACATGTTGGATGAAATTAGAGCAAACTGGTAAATGAAGAGCCACTAATTCCCTTGTCTTTCTGTAACTTCCACAGTCTAGTCACTTCTTGTGTTTACTGGTCCCTCCCCTTTACATGACATTAGTGCTGTCACGGTGTGTTTAAAGTTCTCCAAAGGTTTTTGTACAGTGACTCTGGGTTTCCTGTCACTGTGGGCTTCACAGCACAGTAGTACAGAGCAGAGTCTGTCACTGCAGCAGAGGAGATCTCCAGATCCACACGACTCTGCTCTTTGACATGTTGGATGCTCAGTCCTGGTATGGGATTATTCAAGTGTCCTTTGTAGTCCAGTATGAGAAACTGGAGAGCTGATCCAGGATACTGGCGGTACCATAACAGACTGTAAACTTCTGAGCTGTTGTATCTGCAGGAGAGCTTCACTTTACTGCCCTCAATAGCTTGTTCAACATCCTTCTCTGGTGTGATGGTGTCTTCAACACTTTGACCTGTAATGAAAAGTTTGAGTGAATGGAACTGAATCCAAAAGTCCTTTGAGAGTTACATCAACTAATTCTGTCTGGCAAACATATTCTTTCAAAAAAAAAATCTTTGGAAGGAAATTCACTAGGAAATTCATGATAAAATTCACCAGATGCATGCATGGTTTGATGGTATCAGTTAAAGAAGACAATTCCTCATTAAATTAGATATTCTTACCCCATAATATGCAGAATAAAATAATTGAACAGAGAATCATCATAGCTACAGTACAATATGAGTAGAGCAAGAATGATTTTCCTCTGAAGGATTCACACAAAAGTCTCATCATCATCTGTTCTAATGTGTAACTATGCTCCTCCTCTTCACACATTTTGAATCATCATTATGAGTCCATCAGTAAATGGTGTCAATGTCCACAAGAATCCACTAGGAGGCGCCACAGTCAAATGAAAAGTGAACTGTAGTGTCTATAACTTCTGCCAGGGGTTTTTGTACAGTGACTCTGGGTTTCCTGTCACTGTGGGCTGCAGGGCACAGTAGTACAGAGCAGAGTCTGTCACTGCAGCAGAGGAGATCTCCAGATGAAACTCTTTGCTCTGTCTTTCATGCTTTACAGAGAGATGTGGTGTGTTCTCAGAGTAATCCGCGATTACAAACTGTGGAGCTGATCTGGGATCCTGCCGGTACCAGTAGAGGCTTGTGGCTGAGCTGGAGTAGTTACAGGAGAGAGTAACCCTGTCTCCTTCCAAAGCCAACATTGTATCTTTAAATGGTTTAATTAAATCCTCAGATGATCCTGGAAAGAGAAATGACATAATACACCATGAAACTGACTTTTTTAAAATGCCGAAAGTTCAGTTATTGCATCTTGTGCATTTAGACGAAGCTCTTGACCAAAGTGGTTTACAGTAATTTAAACTGTAGAAAAAGCCTATAATTGTTTTACGTGAAGTTAGCAGTTCAAGTGAATTAGCATATCATTTCTTAAATATTGTTTTTCTAAATCAATTCTCTAGTTACAGAACACTTACCAGCATGAAGTGTAAATATAATCAGCCAGATTAAATGGAGTAACATTGTCACTGAAGTGTACTGAATAACCAAGTTAAGCACTACAGCAGCTCTTCTGTCCCAAAATGAAACCTTTCATATTCAGTTCTCTGGCTCCTCCTCTTGGATCTGGGCCTTCACATCATTGGCTCTTCCTCTTTATCATTTGTTGAGGAACTCTTACCATTTAAATCACATTTACATTTCAGGTATTTAGCTGACACTCTTATCCAGAATGACTCACAATGAGGGCTTGTACCTGTGCCTTTCAGTTATGGGACAGTCTCTCTAACCACTAGACAACCTTGTCATAATTATTAAATCATTGAGTATTAATATATAATATATATAATATTTCTTGCTTCTTTTTGACATGATGATGAACAACAGCTCATTAAAATGCTGCCTTGATATGAAAGAGAAAATACTCATTTGTGTATCCAGACATTTCACATGTTCAGATTTGGGTATCTGGCCAAATTGTTTTGATATGATTGAGGCCAACATTGTGACCAAAAACTAAAAATGTGAACAATATATTTAGATAAAACAGAACAACATAGTAAAAGGCAAATGTACAAACAAAACTAAATTCAAAACATTGTTCAACTGAAACTAGACTGAAAGTGTGTTTTTAAAGTAAAGTATTTTAAAGGAAAACATTGAGTTGGCTGGTCTGATCTACTATGAAATCAGAGTAACTTTATTTAGATTTAGATTTATTTAAATGTACACTAAATCGTCCAGATGAAATGCTGTATTACTTTTTTTAACTCACTGTTTTCTTAGGATTTTGTGCTTGTACCATCATAAAGTTGATTTGTCATTTATTTGGATTTCCTGCACATGTGAATCCTCCCACAGTGTTTCATTAGCAGGTGTAACCACAGTGGCTCTGATAAACCATGAATAACAGAATCCATCTGATATGAAGTTGTGGTTTGAATACCACTTCCCTCCTCTTTGAAGAATAGTGAGATATCTGTGTTCAGGTTTTTGTACAGCCTCTTCTAGACTTTCTATCACTGTGTTTCTTAGAGCACAGTAGTAGAGAGCTGTGTCTGCCAGGGTGAGGCCTGTTATGGTGAGTTCAGTTGATGTTCTGGACGTTGTGGATCGATAACGATTATCAGGAATATATTCACTACTGCTCCATGACTTGGCTCCTTTCAAGAGAATAAACTGAGGAGCCTGGTTAGATTGATGTCTGTACCAGTAAAGGAGAACACCCTCTTCATTTGTATCATAGGAGCAGCTCAGTGTCACAGATTCTCCCTCTCTTCCACTGACTTCATCTTCTACAGGAGAGATGTTGTCTCCAGCTATTAGTCCTGGAAAAAGTAAAGAAAATTAACCCATTAGACTAACATTGTCCATGAGGCATGGAGGAGGAGACAGTGGAAAATGTCAACTGTACAGAGTTACTCTATGGCCAGCAACAACTGAACTATTCAGGTTGTTTACTGTCCTACTATATTCATATAAATATGTGAAAAAAAACATTATGAGATTTCTATCATACCAAACATAAGTGCAGCAAGAATAATCCACAGCCAATGTTCCATCTCTACAACAAGGTTTAAAGCAACAGGAGAAACTAACTGATGTTCAACATTCAGTCTGAGAGTTGTTCTCTTCATGGCAGCAGTTATTAATGACAGAATGGTCAAACACAGTGCAGCAACAGTGCAACGCCTACTTGATAATGTCGCCCTCTAGTGGAGGTTAAAAGTTCAATTCAACAACGTGGGAAAAAGGCTTAATGAACCTGTTCCTGAGTGAGAAATGAGGAACTGTGGTGGTTTTCTTGGGTTTTGGTGATACCAGTAGAACTGAGTATTTATATGACAGAGTAACTGCGCTGCCTTCAATACTGTACTCTTCATTCTTGACTGGACTCAGGTCCTCACACATGACACCTGCATGAAAGGTATTTAATACAGAAGTTATTAAATAACGTTTGGCTTTCTGCACATATTTAATGCTTGGACTTAAATCCCTCAATGGAAAATGCTAATAAAGCTCCCTACTATTAATTTCATTTATTATATAACTTACCAGTGAGTATGCTGAGAAACAGCAGTAAGCACACTGACACTGAAAGCATCTTAGAAGAAAAACACACAAATAATCCTACAGCCAATGTGTTTGACGTGTGCTATATTTCTGATCCTGACAACCTCACCCATCCCAGTTGTACAGGAAGTACCTCCTGTTATTATATGCAGTGACATCACTGATCTCAGCAGGGTGGGGTTATGGGTCATCCTCAATGAACAGAGCAAGCAGGCTTAGTTGTCTTTCCCTGGAAAAATAAAGGTTAAAGGAAAATGTTGTATACAGTGTTGAATAGAATTATCACCAACAGTAAAAGCTGCTACTTGACCTATCGGCCGCCTTTGACACGGTGAACCACCAAATCCTCCTCTCCACACTCGCTGAGCTCGGCTTCTCAGGATCTACCCTCTGCTGGTTTGAGTCCTGCCTCTCAGGGAGATCCTTCAGAGTGTCTTGGAGAGGGGAAGTGTCTAAATCCCACTACTTGTCCACAGGGGTACCTCAAGGGTCAGTGCTTGGACCCCTTCTCTTTTCATTATACACCACCTCATTGGGTGCAGTGATCCGCTCACATGGCTTCTCTTATCATTCATATGCTGACGATACCCAGCTCCTCCTGTCGTTCCTGCCAGACGACCTCACAGTCTCGGCGCGGATATCGGCACGCCTCGCCGACATCTCGGCTTGGATGAAGGAACGCCACCTTCAGCTTAACCTGTCAAAGACTGAGCTCCTTGTCATCCCAGCCAGTCCCTCTGTTCAACAACAAATCAGTATCCAGCTCGAATCAACTGAGCTCATACCCACAAAGTCTGCCAGAAACTTGGGTGTCATGATTGATGACCAGCTAACCTTCAAGGAGCATGTGACTAATGTTGCTCGGTCATGCCGATTTGCTCTATACAATATCAGGAAGATCAGACCCTACCTGTCTGAGCATGCAGCACAACTCCTGGTACAGGCTCTTGTAATATCACGCCTTGACTACTGCAACTCCTTACTGGCAGGGCTCCCTGCCTGTACTTTCAAACCTCTGCAGATGATCCAGAACGCGGCGGCGCGTCTGGTCTTCAACCAGCCCAAAAGAGCACATGTCACTCCGCTATTCATATCCCTCCACTGGCTCCCAGTTGCTGCCCGCATCAAGTTCAAGTCCTTGATGCTCGCCTACAAAACAATAACCAAAACGGCTCCGACCTACCTGAACTCCCTCATTCAGGTCTATGCTCCCTCCCGCTCACTTCGCTCTGCCATGGAGCGGCGCCTGGTGCTGCCACCACAGCAAGGCCCTAAGTCTCTAGCCAGACTCTTCTCTTCTGTGGTTCCCCGGTGGTGGAACGAGTTGCCAAACTCCATTCGATCCGCAGAATCCCTCTCTATCCTTAAGAAAAGGCTAAAGACCCAGCTCTTTAGCAAATACCTTCTTTCATTAAAAAAAAAAAAATACATTTTTGCACTCTATGCATTGCCTCATAGCACTGCCTTGTAGCACTCCCTCGTAGCACCTATGTCCTGTTGGACCAGAACTTAGCTTGTTGCACTGTCTCGTAGCACCTTTGTCCTGTTGGACCAGAACTTAGCTCTATAGTACTTACTCTCGTTGTTCTCTCCTATCTAGAAACTTGCTTGTGTTGTATGCAAATCTCATGTGTAAGTCGCTTTGGATAAAAGCGTCTGCCAAATGTGAAATTGTAAATTGTAAAAGTTAAGAAATGTCAAGTTGAGCACCACTGTCTGCTTTCATCAGTGACAAAAGACAGTTAAAGGTGCAGTTGGACACTTTGCAGTTTGGTGTCCCCAAGTGGCAGCAGGAGTTAATTTACTGGCTTTAATTTGACAAATTGAGAATCTACTGCAGCTAAATTAGATAGGATGGGACACTGCTTATTATTTTTTTTTTATTATACACCAGTAATAAACTTAAAAAGTGAGAAGGAATTGAGATCGGTGCTTTAACAACAAGGAGAAGACCTAATACAGAAAAATGTACAAAATGGTTTGTCTGTTGAGCACCAATGTCTCTGTGAGTCCATTTTTCTTATGGATTTCATTGCCAACGTACAGATGTGTTATCTTCTTCTCCTGCCTGCCAGGTTTTTGTTCAGTGACTCTGGGTTTCCTGTCACTGTGGGCTGCACAGCACAGTAGTACAGAGCAGAGTCTGTCAGCAGCAGAGGAGATCTCCAGATCCACACGTCGCTGGTCTTTGACATGTTGGATGCTCAGTCCTGGTATGGGATTATTTACAATTCCTGAGTAGTCCAGTATGAGGAACTGGGGAACTGATCCAGGATACTGGCGGTACCATAACAGACTGTTAACTAGAGAGCTGTTGTATCTGCAGGAGAGCTTCACTTTACTGCCCTCAATAGCTTGTTCAACATCCTTCTCTGGTCTGATGGTGTCTTCAACACTTTGACCTGTAATGAAAAGTTTGAGTGAATGGAACTGAATCCAAAAGTCCTCAGAGAGTTTCACTAACTAATCCTGCATGCTAAACATATTCTTGAAAAAAAGAAACAAAAAAAAAAACACGTTTCTTTGCAAAATCCATGTGTGGTCTGATGGTATCAATTGATGAAAACAATGTCTCATTAAATTATATATTCTTACCCCATAATATGCAGCATAAAATAATTGAACACAGAATCTTCATAGTTAACTCAATGAACAGTACAATATGAGTAGAAAATCAAAAGGAATGATTTTCTTCTGAAGGATTCACATAAAAGTCTCTTCATCATCTGTAACTATGCTCCTCCTCTTGAGACATTTTGAATCATCATTATGCGTCTATCAGTAAATGTTGTCAGTGTGCAGAAGAATCCAACAGGAGGAGCCACAGTCAAGGCAATGGGTGAACTGTAGCCTCTATATCTTGTGCCAGAGGTTGTCAGGTTTTTGTACAGTGACTCTGGGTTTCCTGTCACTGTGGGCCTCACAGCACAGTAGTACAGAGCAGAGTCTGTCACTGCAGCAGAGGAGATCTCCAGATCCACAACACGCTTTCCTTCAGCCAGTTTAGTAGAGAACCTTGTGTCTGATTTCAGAAACTCTGCTGACGTTTTATAACCTGAGATGGACAGGAGGAATTCTGGTGGTTTTCCTGGATATTGTCGATACCAGAAGAAATAATCACTACCATCAGCAGTTTTGGAGTAATTGTATGACAGAGTAACTGTGCTGCCTTCTAAACTGTACTCTTCATTCTTGACTGGAGTGAGTTCTTCACAGCTGACACCTAAAGGAAGAGATGACTCTGTTATTTCATGCTCCAAAGTATTTTAGCAATGAAACTCTTTTAAAATCAATGAGATTTAAAGTTTCTAAAGCATTATCTCGAGGAAGAGATGACTCTGTTACTTCATGCTCCATAGGTTTTTAAACTCTATTAAAATCAATTTGATTAATCTTTTCTAATGCATTATCTCACATACTATACCTGTTAGCATGGTCAGAAACAAAGGAGAAAACACACACAAGTGCAGTGACACCATCTTAAAGAGAGAAACAAGTTGTGTTCTGTGTATTAAACACAACTGACTATGGAAGTTCCTTTCTCTTCTGTACTTCATTGGCAGTTTTACTCCTTCAATCTATCCCTCCCCTCATAGCACTGTCTTGTTTAACCCCACATTCACACTGCAAGCAACTGACTTGATGTGTTGCCCTATTCTGACTGTTTGTGGGTGGATCCAGAGTCTCAGAGGGCATATATGCAGAAGTCTGCAGTTTTGGTGCTTTGGTATAACATTACATTGTTTTGATGAGCTAACATTGCGAGCCAATAAATTAGCATTCATTGAAATAATCAGAAACAAACCTCAATAACATTATTTAGATGCTCAACATCGACCACAACAATGGATGCAGCCAGTCTCCCAGCATTATTTTTGAGATGTTTGTTCCTGTAGACATTGAAATAAAACTTGGGAAACTTTGAACTTTGCACTTGCCAAGTAGACTATGTTTATGAACTATTGTTCATGAAAACAAATCACATTGGTAGGGAAACAATAAAGTACGCAAACTGGATTGGAAATTCATGGGCAATGACCATGAAAAATTTAGCCATTGCCATCTTTTCTCAGCTGACAAGCTTGTTGACCATCCATACATCAGCCAAGTCTCCCTGGGAAATAAATTAACTTCCAATGACTTGTTCCTCCTGTTACTCACAGTGTGAACTCAGGGTAAATTATCTTAATAACAGTTCTTGTACCTAAACCTCCTGCCTGTCAGGTTTTTGATACCTACATAAAAATAATTTAATACAGTTAGTTATTGAATGAATTGATTGAATGATTTATGGACACTGTCCCAAGCATTTCATTGACAACTGCTCCATGCTATACTGTTACTGTGCATATGAAGAAGAGGCTGTTCATTCTCCTTATATGACGCTTCAGTTCGATTTAAAAAAAAAAAATTAAATTCGCTATGTACACTACGTTTTAATAATTTAGGATATTAAACTATATATTCTATTATTATACTATATAGTCTAATATTATCTGGCCCAGCAGGAGCATATACATTGAGAATAGAATAGGTCCCAGGATGGAACCCTGTGGTACTCCACATGTAACCCAGGCTAGAGACAATCTGGATGTTACAACTGTTAGAAAGAATGTTGTGTTCGTCAGGTAATAGGAAAACCAGTCAAGAGCAGTACCATGGATGCCGACCCAGTGTTTGAGATGATCTAATAAGAGGAGATGATCAACCGTGTGGAAGGCTGCGCTTAAATCAAGAACTGAGGATTTCCCAGAGTGAGCAACCAAAATCAGGTCATTTAAAACTTTGAGAAGGGCTGCATGCTGTGCAAGGCCCTAAAACCAGATTGAAACCTCTCAAAAAGAGGATTGCTGCACATAAATGTTATTGGGTTGCCACAGTCTTCTCCAATACTTGGGTGGTAGCTTTGATATTGATCTGCATTGGTCTGTAGTTATTTAAGGAGTCAGGGTCATGGGAGTGTTTCTTAACCGATAAGAAACGCTGCATTAACTGCTGTCTTAAAATATACAGGAACCACGCCAGAGGTTAAAGACGGATGACAGGAGCAACCAAAATAAAAAATTATTTCAGAAATATAGTTGGCAGCATGTCAAGGGAACAGGAGGTACTTCATTTTAGCTATGGTCTCATTCAAAACACCTGCAGAGATGCTATTAAAACACACAATTGTGCCCTAAATATGAGAAGCAACAGATGTGTTCTGGGCCGCTGGGGTGATATGCAGTCTAATATCATCAGTTTTCCCAACAAAGAAATTGAAAAACTGAATATTGAAATTGAAAAATTAAAAGTAAGTTCTAAAAAGATGATTCAGTTATGACATTAGGAGGAACATCTGCAAAGTCAGTGACAATCATCACAGCTCTCAGTCAGCAGTGTGTGTGATGTCTGCTTCTGTTTTTGTACAGTGACTCTGGGTTTCCTGTCACTGTGGGCTGCACAGCACAGTAGTACAGAGCAGAGTCTGTCACTGCAGCAGAGGAGATCTCCAGATCCACATGACTCTGCTCTTTGACATGTTGGATGCTCAGTCCTGGTATGGGATTAGTTATGACTCCTGAGTTTTCCAGTATGAGGAACTGTGGAGCTGATCCAGGATACTGGCGGTACCATAACAGACTGTAAACAGCTGAGCTGTTGTATCTGCAGGAGAGCTTCACTTTACTGCCCTCAATAGCTTGTTCAACATCCTTCTCTGGTGTGATGGTGTCTTCAACACTTTGACCTGTAATGAAAAGTTTGAGTGAATTCAAGCCTGCTGGATCCAGGTATCATGTGAAATCGTCTTCACTTAATTCTCTATCCTGAATTATTCTTTGCATATTTCAATTTTCTAGCAAAATTCACAATATATCTGAGTGTGGTGACAATATCTGTTACAGAAAACAATTCTCCTTTGAATTGAATTTTTTTGTATTTTGTGTGGGATATTTACCAACACATTTAATTCAAAATTCCTAATACTACAATCAAAACATTCCTCTACTGATATTTATAGAGTATATTCTTACCCCATAGCACGCTGATTAAAATGATTGAATAGAGAATCATCTTCTCTAAGTCAATGAACAGTGTTAAATGAGTAGAAAATGAACAGGAATGATTTTCCTCTGAAGGACTCACACTAAAGTTCTCTCCATCATATGGTCTAATGTCTACTATGCTCCTCCTTTTGACACATTTTGAATCATCATTATGAGTCCATCAGTAAATGTTGTCAGTGTCCAGAAGAATCCAGTAGGAGGCGCCACAGTCACAGGAAATGCTGAACTGTAGTGTCTATAACTTCTGCCAGAGGTTTTTGTACAGTGACTCTGGGTTTCCTGTCACTGTGGGCCTCACAGCACAGTAGTACAGAGCAGAGTCTGTCACTGCAGCAGAGGAGATCTCCAGATCCATTTGGGTTTTCTCCTTAGTCACATTAACAGACAGTCCAGAGTTTGGATCGGCTCTGTTCAATAGTGGACCTGTCCCCAAGTGAGAGATGAGGAACTGTGGTGGTTTTCCTGGGTCTTGGCGATACCAGTAGAAGTAATCATTACCAGCTGCAGTTTTGGAGTATTTGTATGACAGAGTAACAGTGCTGCCTTCTAAACTGTACTCTTCATTCTTGACTGGATCGAGTTCTTCACAGCTGACACCTAAAGGAAGAGAAACTCTGTGTTATAACATGTTGCAAAGTCTTGTGGGAACCACAACTAAATTCAAAGTTTTTCTTAATCTAGTAACATACCTGTAAGTATGATCAGAAACAGTAGACATAATACGCAAAAGTACAGTGACACCATCTTAAATGAAGGTATTGGTTATGGTTTGTATATTCAGCACTGATGAATGTGGAAGTATGTTTCTCTTCTATTGTTCAGTTACAGATTTGCTCCTCCCTGAATCCTCCCTCCCCTCCTAAAACTGGGTTTTCAGGTCTCAAAGTTACAGTTATTGAACCTCAAACTCTGAAAATGACAGTGATGCTGTAATCATCATCGAGTATAATCAATATGTATTATCGTATAGTATGTATTACTTATTATACACATACATAATGTGGGTTTTTTTTCTAACATAGAGACATACAGATAAAATACAATTTCGAATTCTAATTGTTATGCGGGGGCATCCTGGTGGCTTAATGGTCTTGGGCGTACCATGTAAATGTGACGTCCTGGATTTGAATCTGGCCCAAGTCCTGCCGTTCATGTCATCCTCCTCTCTCTCCCCAATCTTTCCTTTCTCTCTCTGATTTGAAGTATGAAATTAAGGCAAAAATGCAAAAACAAAAATGCTGATCTAATAACTCCAACTGATGGCACTATTGGTATTAAAATGAAGAACTGAAGTGTCTAAATAATATGTCAGGAGATGTCAGGTTTTTGTACAGTGACTCTGGGTTTCCTGTCACTGTGGGCTGCACAGCACAGTAGTACAGAGCAGAGTCTGTCACTGCAGCAGAGGAGATCTCCAGATCCATTTGGGTTTTCTCCTTCACTTTAACAGACAGTCCAGAGTTTGGATCTGCTCTGTTCAATAGTGGACCTGTCCCCAGGTGAGAGATGAGGAACTGTGGTGGTTTTCCTGGGTCTTGGCGATACCAGTAGAATTCATCAGTACCAGTTGCATTTGTATAGTATTTGTATGACAGAGTAACAGTGCTGCCTTCTAAACTGTACTCTTCATTCTTCACTGGAGTGAGTTCTTCACAGCTGACACCTAAAGGAAGAGATAACTGTGTTATAACATGTTGCAAAAGTCTTGTGGAATGACTAATGTTCAAAAGGCGTTGGAATTAAAACGTTTTCTTAGTACAGAATCTAACATACCTGTAAGAATGGTCAGAAACAGTAGACAAAACACACAATCATACAGTGACACCATCCTAAATACAGGTAATAGTTATGTTTTATAGATGCAACACTGATGAATATGGAAGTTCCTTTCTCTTCTATAGTTCAGTAACAGTTTTGCTCCTCCCTGAATCTCTCCCTCCACTCGCAGCACTGTATTTTCTCTGAGTTACAGTTCTGGTACATTAAGCTCTGGAAATGGCAGTAATGCTACAATCAGCATTGTGTAAATTAATGTATTACTCATGATGCATATAAATAAGGTGTTTTTCCAGCATAGACACATACAGATACAATACATCTAAGTGTTAAAATGATGGTAAAGGTTCCTGTATATAACATGAGGTCCACTAGGAAATCTCATCCACAACAGCAGTAACAAAAATAGTGGAGATAAAGAACACACTTGTCAAGTGTAGCATGTAGATGTAGGCTACATACTGACTCATAGTACAAGGACAACAGCAGCTCACATTCTGTACAGAGCAACACAGACAACAGACAGCTGACTGTACATTTCAGTCTACAGATGTACATTCAGCATTCAGTCAACATGAGTGTTCAGGCAGAGGGACATCAGGTCTGGTTGTAGCTGTAGAGCAGGGGTACTCAAATACAAATCTTAAAGGTCCACAAAGAAAATTTTCAATAAGACAAAGGTCCGTTTATTAAGGTCAGTCAAGCTTTTAAACAATTATAATTAAATTAAAAATATAAAATTAAATATAAAATATATATAATATAAAATGAAATTATATAAAATATATAAAATGAAATTAAATAAAACATAAAGTGACATATACAATTTAATTAAATAAAACATAAAATTACATATAAAATCAAATTATATAAAACATGAAATTACATATAAAATTAAATTAAATGGGATCTACAAATCACCATTTCCCCATTTTCGCCACCCCCCCCCCCAACCGGATCACCCACCCACCCACCAAAGGTGAATCAAACCATCCCAAGAATCAAAGTCCAAATAAGTCCAGAACTATTGTACATTGTATCAAGCACTGATGCTTAATGAGAGAAGTGGCACCTTTGGTCTGTTGCCAAGACTTTGAACTTTGGCACAAAAGGTGTGATGGCCAGGCGGAGACACTGATGCAAGTGTTCACCGGTGAGTCGGCTGTGGTACTTGTTCTTCACCATGTTCACTGTTGAGAATGCAGACTCACAGCTGTAGGTTGAGCCAAACATTGTGAGAATGTGAAGAGCCATCTTATGCAGGAGAGGAAAATTAGCTGCAGTAACCATCTTTGTCCAGAAGGTGGGAACGTCACAGTCAGCCTCTTTCAGTGCAAGGTTTTCCTGGAGGTCTATCAACTCACTTTGCAGAGAAGCAGCACTGGCCCATGGGAAGATTTGTTGTGCTCTGACATTTCTGACCAGAAATGGGTTTTCAATGTACAGTAGGACTTGTTTTCCTAATGTGAAGTCATCAAAGCGAGTCTTGAAATTTTCAATCAGCTTCTCCAGGAATTCAACATGATTCCGATGATGTTCTTCTCCTTTGGTCTGTTCCAAAAGTTTTGGGAAGTGGAGCAGTCCCTCCTGTAGGTAAAAAGGGTATGATGAAGTTTTGCAAGACATCTTTTTGTTTCAATGAAGACAGTATCAAACGGTGTTCATTGGAATCCAGGGAATGTGTGTGGTACTGCAGAAAAGTTTAAAAAGGCTTACCTGTAGGTCACTTTTGAAAACCTCCAGTTTCCTCTGGAAAGCACGCACTGCTGAGATGAGCTCACACACTGTGTTGTTCTTGCCCTGTAGCTTGAGATTTAGGTCATTGAGATGAGATGTTATATCAGCCAAAAATGCAACAGTTTCCATCTTTTCTTCATTTTGCATGAATTCCATGAACTGTTTTGCTTTTGCACTGTTTTGCTCTCACAGAAACACTTGCAGCTCTTTCCTAATGGCCCAAAAACGCTCCAGGACCTTGCCTTTGCTCAGCCATCTGACATTGTTGTGCAGGAGCAATTCATTAAAACCTGCATTGACCTCTGTCAGGAATGTGCGCAGCAAGCGATGCTGCAGTGAAGATGATGCTCTCAAAAGGTTTATGAGTTTCATCACTTTTGCCATGATTTCAGAGTACACTTCTCCAAGACTTGCATAAAGGACAGACTGGTGGATTATGCAGTGGTAAGATATCAGGTCAGGGTGGTGGTGTTTCAGGCGCTGAACCAGTCCTCTCTCTCTCCCCATCATGGCTGGAGCTCCATCAGTAGCAATTGACACCACTTTCTTCAAATCTATCCCTCTTTCATTCAGCATTCCCATGATTGCTTCATAAATGTCTTCCCCCCTTGTGTGTCCACTGAGGTTTGTCAGGCCCAACACATCTTCAACAAACTCCCCTTTTGCCTCATCATAAAACCTCACACACACCAGCAACTGAGCATTGTCAATGCTGTCAGTGGACTCATCCACAGCTAAGGAAATGCACTGTGCATTTTTTATTCCATCACAAAGCTGTTTAATCAAATCGCCAGCCAGTATTTCAGTTCTTCTGGTTGCTGTGGAATCTGAGAGGGGGATTTGCTTGATTTTACCTGTCATTTCCTCTTTTTGTTTGCCTTCAAACATGGTCTCCATCACTTCAGTCATACATTATTTTATTATTTCTGCATCAGAGAATGGCTTCTTGTGTTTACCCAACACCCATGCCACTCTGAGTGAGGACTCAGTTGCTTTTTCTCGTTGTGACATAGATGTAAAAAGAATTCTGCTTGCGGCTTGATATGACGATTTCATCCCATTGATTTTTGTGGTTCTTAGCTGTGAATTTTGAGGAAAGGTCGCTTCAAAATAATTGTGTTTTGTTTCAAAGTGACGTTTCAAATTGACACTCTTCACAAGAGCTACTGTTTCTTGGCATATTAGGGACATCGGTTTGGTGCTCATTGGAGGGAGGATGAACGCATATTTTTCAGTCCATTCTTCTTTGAATTGGCGATTTTCACTGTCGACTTTTCTTTTACTGGCCACCTTTGAACACGCCATTTTAAATTGACTCACGTTCGAAATCTAGACTACTAGCTAACTGCTAAACGAGCTGCGCTGTCAACTGCATTTGACCGGTCTTTCCTTGTATAAATAAAGTTTGAAAAAAAAGCGCGGCTCTATGACGCCGCGTCTGCGACCATCGTTGTCATGGAGATGACGGGACGCGGAATGTGATTGGACCAAAACAAAGCTGCTTGCAGTGGAGAAAGCGGAGAATTTTGACTCGTTGCGTTGCGGCGATGTCTCAGGTAATACAAATAATACATAATGAAAAGTATAATTTGCTCAGAGTCCGGAGACAGTTGTGGTTTGGTCCGGATCTGAATCGGAGTCCAGACTTTGAGGATGACCGCTGTAGAGGGACATGGTGAGAGTCCAGCAGGGCACTGGACCAATGTATCATGACACAGATATACTGAGGAGGATAAACTGGATAACATATGAGAATTATGTACATGTATGATCATGTTTCCAGAAGCTGTAATTTGTCAAGTGTACAAAGATCTGCCCAGACCAAACTGTGACCTTTTTTTATTATTTCATCTTTTGGAGAAAATCAGAAACACTTCACTGGCTTATTTGATGATTGAAATCTTCTGATTCAGATTTTGGAAAAAGCAGAACTTTTTGAAATCTGAAAAGCTGTAAAGCTATAAGAAAAGGGAAGATGAGTCCAAATTAAATTATAGTTGAAATGAATTAATTAACTGATCAGAAATTTGAAGGTTATTATTTAGTGAAGAAACATACTCTTTTATTTTTGTGCATTCAGTGTTTTTTTTTAGGGTGGTGTGTTTGTACCATCATAAAGTTGATTTGTCATTTATTTGGATTTCCTGCACATGAATCCTCCCACAGTGTTTCATTAGCAGGTGTAACCACAGTGGCTCTGATAAACCATGAATAACAGAATCCATCTGATATGAAGTTGTGGTTTGAATACCACTTCCCTCCTCTTTGAAGAATAGTGAGATATCTGTGTTCAGGTTTTTGTACAGCCTCTTCTAGACTTTCTATCACTGTGTTTCTAGAGCACAGTAGTAGAGAGCTGTGTCTGCCAGGGTGAGGCCTGTTATGGTGAGTTTGGTTGATGTTCTGGACGTTGTGGATTGATAACGATAATCAGGAATATATTGATCACTGCTCAGTGACCCAGCTCCTTTCAAGAGAATAAACTGAGGAGCCTGGTTAGATTGATGTCTGTACCAGTAAAGGTAAACACCCCCGCTGTTTGTATTATAGGAGCAGCTCAGTGTCACAGATTCTCCCTCTCTTCCACTGACTTCATCTTCTACAGGAGAGATGTTGTCTCCAGCTATTAGTCCTGGAAAAAGTAGAGAAAATGAATCCATTAGAGTAACATTGTCCATGAGGCTTAGAGGAGGAGACAGTGGAAAATTTCAACTGTACAGTGTTACTCTATGGCCACCAACACCTGAACTGTTCAGATTGTTTTCTGTCCTATGTATTTTCATATGAATATGAATAAAAAAAACAAATTATGTCCTTTCTACCATACCAAAGAGAAGTGCAGCAAGAATAATCCACAGCCAATGTTCCATCTCTACAACAAGGTTTAAAGCAACAGGAGAAACTAACTGATGTTCAACATTCAGTCTGAGAGTTGTTCTCTTCATGGCAGCAGTTATTAATGACAGAATGGTCAAACACAGTGCAGCAACAGTGCAACGCCTACTTGATAATGTCGCCCTCTAGTGGAGGTTAAAAGTTCAATTCAACAACGTAGAAAAAGGCTTCCAGCAGCTTGTCAGTATGTCAGCTTCTGTTTTTGTACAGTGACTCTGGGTTTCCTGTCACTGTGGGCTGCACAGCACAGTAGTACAGAGCAGAGTCTGTCACTGCAGCAGAGGAGATCTCCAGATCCATTTGGGTTTTCTCCTTATTCACTTTAAAAGACAGTCTAGAGTTTGGACCTGCTCTGTTCAACGGTGAACCTGTTCCCGAGTGAGAGATGAGGAACTGTGGTGGTTTTCCTGGGTCTTGGCGATACCAGTAGAAGTAATCATTGCCAGCTGCAGTTTGTGAGTATTTGTATGACAGAGTAACAGTGCTGCCTTCTAAACTGTACTCTTCATTCTTGACTGGAGTGAGTTCTTCACAGCTGACACCTAAAGGAAGAGAAACTCTGTGTTATAACATGTTGCAAAAGTCTTGTGGAAACGGCAATGAAATTCAAACTTTTTCTTAATCTAGTAACATACCTGTAAGTATGATCAGAAATAGTAGACAGAATACGCAAAAGTACAGTGACACCATCTTAAATGAAGGTGTTAGTTAAGGTTTGTGTTTTCAACACTGATGAATGTGGAAGTATGTTTTTCTTCTATTGTTCAGTTACAGTTTTGCTCCTCCCTGAATCCTCCCTCCCCTCCTAAAACTGGGTTATCAGTTCTCAAAGTTACAGTTATTGAACCTGAATCTCTGTAAAAGACAGTGATGCTGTAATCATCATAGAGTATAATCAATATGTATTATCTTATAGTATGTATTACTTATTATACACATAAATAATGTGGGTTTTTATCTAACATAGAGACATACAGATAAAATACAATTTAGAATTCTAATTATTTTACGGGGGCGTCCTGGTGGCTTAATTGTCTTGGGCGTACCATGTAAATGTGACGTTTTGGGTTTGAACCCGGCCCAAGTCCTGCCGTTCATGTCATCCTCCCTCCTCTCTCTCCCCAATCTTTCCTGTCTCTCTCTGATTTGAAGTATGAAATTAAGGCAAAAATACAAAAACAAAAATGCTGATCTAATAACTCCACCTGATGGCACTATTGGTATTAAAATGAAGAACTGAAGCATATAAATATTCTCTCAGGAGATGTCAGGTTTTTGTACAGTGACTCTGGGTTTCCTGTCACTGTGGGCCTCAAAGCACAGTAGTACAAAGCAGAGTCTGACAGCTGCAGCTTCTGGATCCTCAGAGGAACTGATGTGTTGTTGATTTTGGCATCAAATCTCTCTTTCTGGAACTCTGGAGTACTATCTCCTGATCCAGAGGTGTAGCGCCACAACATATACTTGGGAACATCATTTACTTCTTGTTTGTACCAGAACAAATAGGTATTTGTGCTAGTTGTCTCAAATGTACAAACAAGTGTAACTGTCTCTCCTTCAATAGCAATGACATCTCCTGTTGGCTGGGTCACTCTGTCTTCTCCTTTACACTCTGGATGAATAGAACATACAGAAGAAGAAATTAATCAATAATGATAAATGACTGAAGGAGAACAAATCAGTAGGTTTAAAGAGTTACCTCGCCAGAGAGTAAGAATCAGGATGTTTCTCAGCCAGTGTTTCATGTCTGCAGTGAGAGGGGAGGAGAGAGAGGAAGAACACTGATACTCTGATGGATCTGGGCCTTCACATCATTGGCTCTTCCTCTTTATCATTTGTTGAGGGACTCTTAACATTTAAATCACATTTACATTTCAGGTATTTAGCTGAAAGTCGTATCCAGAACTCACTTGTACCTGTGCCTTTCAGTTATGGGATAGTCTAGCCTCTGTAACCACTAGACCACCTTGTCGTAATTATTAAACCATTGATAATTGTTCCAATATTTGTTGCTTGTTCACTGGCACAATGATTAACAACAATTCAGTAACAATTCAGCCTTGATAGAGAATATACTCATTTGTGTATCCAGACATTTCACATGGTCAGATTTGGGTATCTGGACAAGTTGATCGTGTCATTCTGAGTGCATGTAGTTTTTGTGTGTTTTGTGTTTTCTGCAGTAATTGCTCTCAATTAAATTCTGCCAAAATAGATTTGACTCACTATCATGTATTTAAACATTTCGCCAGATTACATTTGACATAGTGGGTTAAAAAGAGATGTTTCGCATGTAAAATTGACTTTGTATACCAAGTGATTTATAACAGGGTTTACTTTTAACAATACACAACAGCAACAGTGTGTACAATGATAACATGTTGGATGAAATTCCACACTCTATTCACTTCTTGTGTTTATTGGTGGTCCCTCCCCTTTTCATGACATTGGTGCTGTCACAGTGTGTTTTAAGTTCTCCAAAGGTTTTTGTACAGTGACTCTGGGTTTCCTGTCACTGTGGGCTTCACAGCACAGTAGTACAGAGCAGAGTCTGTCACTGCAGCAGAGGAGATCTCCAGATCCACACGTCGCTGGTCTTTGACATGTTTGATGCTCAGTCCTGGTATGGGATTATTTACGATTCCTATGTACTCCAGTATGAGGAATTGTGGAGCTGATCCAGGATACTGGCGGTACCATAACAGACTGTTAACTGTTGAGCTGTTGTATCTGCAGGAGAGCTTCACTTTACTGCCCTCAATAGCTTGTTCAACATCCTTCTCTGGTGTGATGGTGTCTTCAACACTTTGACCTGTAATGAAAAGTTTGAGTGAATGGAACTGGATTCAAAAGTCCTTTGAGGGTTACATCAAGTAATTTTGTATGTTAAAATATTCTTTCAAACATTTCAATGTTTCCAAAAGACTTCACAAGATGTGTATGTGGTCTGATGGTATCAGTTCAAGAAAACAATTCCTCATTAAATTAGATATTCTTACCCCATAATATGCAGAATACAATAATTGAACAGAGAATCATCATAGCTACAGTACAATATGAGTAGAGCAGGAATGATTTTCCTCTGAAGGATTCACACAAAAGTCTCATCATCATCTGTTCTAATGTGCAACTATGCTCCTCCTCTTCACACATTTTGAATCATCATTATGAGTCCATCAGTAAATGGTGTCAATGTCCACAAGAATCCAGTAGGAGGCGCCACAGTCAAAATGAAAGGTGAACTGTAGTGTCTATAACTTCTGCCAGAGGTTGTCAGGTTTTTGTACAGTGACTCTGGGTTTCCTGTCACTGTGGGCTTCACAGCACAGTAGTACAGAGCAGAGTCTGTCACTGCAGCAGAGGAGATCTCCAGATGAAACCTTTCTGGGTCACGTTTAAAAGTCAATCCAGGTATGTTGCTGAAGTCTGTGATGAGAAAGTCTGGAGCTGAACTGGGGAACTGGAGATACCAGAAGAAGTAGTTTGCTGAAGAGTAGTTACAGGAGAGAGTAACTGTGTCTCCTTCTAGAGCCTGAACTCTGTCTTGGAGTGACTGGATGGTTTGCTGATAACTGGAACCTGCAGATGTGAAGAATTGGATGAGATATTTGTTTATCATGTTGGATAAATAACTTCATTCAGTAAGTAAAATAATGCAAACAAATGTAATATAAATGTATGTATGCACTGTAAATAAATGTCAAAAATAATGATAATAATAATAATAATAAGTAAATAAATAAATGGTCAGAAATGGGTCTTTCTAAAATTGGGGAGTTAGTCTAAAATGAACAGTGCTGCCAAAAACATCACTTACCAGCAAACACACCAAATAAAATAATAGAGAGGATGAACTGCATAGCTGATGTTGGACCTCATGCATATACTGTAACAACAACCAACTAATCTATCAGCAGTTGTTTTTACAGATCATTTCTGTTCTCCTGCCTGTCAGGCTCCACCTCCTGGTGAAATGGTAACAAGGACTGGAAAAGCGAGGATATCACCATATAGTTTACTGACTCTGTAGGTTTAAAGTATTAATCCACAACTGTAGGTTGTGACTGGCTCCCTTCCAGAAGCTGGATAATTTCCAGAGTATAGACTGAATTGCCTGCTTAGAATGATGTCTGTACAACTAAAGGAAAATATCCTTTTCGTTTGTATCATAGGAGCATTTCAGTGTCACAGATTCTCCCTCTCTTCCACTGACTTCATCTTCTACAGGAGAGATATTGTCTCCAGCTATTAGCCCTGGAAAAAGTAGAGAAAATTAAGGCAAGGCAAGGCAAGGCAAGTTTATTTATATAGCACATTTCAGCAACAAGGCAATTCAAAGTGCTTTACATAAAACATTAAAAGCATCGAGACAAAATGAAAACGATAAAATTCAAATAAAAGACCAAGAAAAATAAAGTTCATTAAAGAGCTAAGAGAATAAAAAAAAAAAAAAAAAATAGGCTAAAATAGAATAGCCTTGATTTAAAAGAACTGAGAGTTGCAGCAGACCTGCAGTTTTCTGGGAGTTTGTTCCAGATATGTGGAGCATAAAAACTGAACGCTGCTTCTCCATGTTTAGTTTTGACTCTGGGGACAGAAAGCAGACCTGTCCCAGACGACCTGAGAGGTCTGGATGGTTCATAACATAGCAGAAGATCAGAAATGTATTTTGGCCCTAAACCATTCAGTGCTTTATAAACCAACAGTAGTATTTTGAAATCAATTCTTTGACAGACAGGAAGCCAGTGTAAAGACCTCAGAACTGGAGTGATGTGATCCACTTTCTTGGTCTTAGTGAGGATTCGAGCAGCAGCGTTCTGAATCAGCTGCAGCTGTCTGATCGATTTTTTAGGGAGACCTGTAAAGACTCCGTTACAGTAGTCCAGTCTACTGAAGATAAATGCATGGACAAGTTTTTCCAAATCCTGCTGAGACATAAGTCCTTTAATCCTTGATATATTCTTAAGGTGATAGTAGGCTGACTTAGTAATTGTCTTAATGTGGCTGTTGAAATTCAAGTCTGAGTCCATGACTACTCCAAGATTTCTGGCTTGGTTTGTGGTTTTTAACATTACCGATTGAAGCTGTGCACTGACTTTTAATCGTTCTTCCTTGGCTCCAAAAACAATTACTTCAGTTTTATCTTTGTTTAATTGAAGAAAATTCTGACACATCCAGTCATTGATTTGTTCAATGCACTTACTCAGCGTTTGTATGGGATTATAGTCCCCTGGTGATATGGTTATGTAAATTTGTGTGTCGTCTGCATAATTATGGTAACATATTTTGTTGTTTTCCATAATCTGAGCCAGTGGAAGCATGTAGATGTTGAATAGAAGAGGCCCCAGAATGGAGCCTTGGGGAACTCCGCATGTCATTTTTGTCCGCTCAGATGTGTAATTACTTATAGACACAAAGTAGTCCCTGTCCTTTAAATAGGATTCAAACCAATTTAGTACTGTGCCGGAAAGTCCCACCCAGTTTTCCAGTCGGTCCAGTAATATGTTGTGGTCGACCGTGTCGAATGCAGCACTGAGATCCAGTAATACTAAGACTGAAATTCTGCCACTGTCTGTGTTTAAGTGGATGTCATTGAAGACCTTAACAAGGGCAGTCTCAGTGCTGTGGTGTGGTCGAAATCCTGACTGGAAGACATCAAAACAGTTGTTTAGTGCCAAGAAGTTGTTCAGCTGTTGAAAAACGGCTTTTTCAATGATTTTACTTAAAAACGGGAGGTTTGATATGGGCCTATAATTGTTCATTAGTGACGTGTCCAGGTTGTTCTTTTTTAAGAGTGGCTTGATGACTGCAGTTTTCAGGGCCTGTGGAAAGACACCTGAGAGAAGAGACATGTTTACAATTTGTAGAAGGTCTGAGGCCATACAATTTGAAACATTTTTGAAAAAGCCTGTTGGCAGAATATCAAGGCAGCAGGAGGAGGATTTCAGATGTTGTATAATGTCCTCCAGGTTTTTATGGTTGATCGGATAAAATTGTGTCATGGTATTTGAATTGATTTGAAGTGGACACAGGGACAACACATATCCTGTACCTGATATGGAGGCACTGACTGCTTGTCTAATTTTCTGAATTTTGTCAGTGAAGAAGGAGGCAAATTCATTGCAGGCCCTGGTGGATAGAAGTTCAGAGGCTATTGACACAGGAGGGTTTGTTAGCCTGTCAACAGTAGCAAACAAGGCGCGTGCGTTATTATTTTTTCTGGTGATGATGTCAGAGAAAAAGGACCGCCTTGCATTTCTCAGTTCCAAATTATAAATGCGAAGTCTCTCTTTATAGATGTCATAATGAACCTGGAGATTTGTTTTTCGCCACCTGCGTTCAGCCTTTCGACACTCTCTTTTTTCTATTCTGACCAGCGTGGTATTTCTCCATGGAGATCTTTTCTTACCAGAGACAACCTTCACCTTAGTGGGTGCAATGGCATCAATAACATTTGTAATTTTAGAATTGAAATTATCTACAAGCTCATTGACTGAGACCCAAGAGAGGGCGGGTGTGGAAGAGAAAGCCTGAATAAATAAATCACTGGTGTTTTCAGTGATATACCGTTTTGCGATTGCCTCTGTTTGAACATTTGTGTGCACGGAGATAGTACTCTCAAAGAAAACACAGAAATGATCAGAGAGAGCAACATCAGTCACCACAACCTTAGAAATGTTCAGACCCTTGGAGATAATTAAGTCCAAGGTGTGGCCCTTGTTGTGTGTGGGCTCCGTCACATGCTGAGTCAGTCCATAGTTATCAAGAACACAACACAGTTCTTTAGTCCCTTTGTCCTGGGGATTGTCAACATGGATGTTAAAATCACCAACAATAACTACACAGTCAAAGTCAATACAGATTATAGACAGCAGTTCTGTAAAGTCATCAAAAAAGGTTGCACAGTATTTAGGTGGCCTGTAGATATTTAGGAACATAGCTCGAGAAGAGGAATTCAACTGAAGAGCCACATATTCAAAAGAAGCAAAATTTCCATAAGATATCTGCTTGCATTGGAGGGAATCATTAAACAAAATGGCAACTCCACCTCCTTTCTTATGCACTCTAGCTTCACTCATAAAACTGAAGTTGGGAGGAGTTGACTCGATAAGAACAGCTGCACTGTTATCTTGGTCTAACCAAGTTTCAGTTAAAAACATAAAATCAAGATTGTGCTTAATGATAAAATCATTGATTACAAATGTTTTTCCTGCCAAAGACCTGACGTTTAATAAAGCTAGATTTATTGTGTTAAAAGCATTATCTGCCCAATCTTTTGGGACAGGCTGTGGCTGACGAGGAATGGATGCTAAATTTGCTAAGTTTGCAGAATCGGTTGAGTGCTTCTTGTTACTTAGCAGATTCACCATTCTTTTTCTATTACCTATCAAGACAGAAATTGAGGAAGCTATTGGCACACAGGGCCCCGGCTTAACCTGGGAAGAATCATGAGTGCCATTATCCTTGTAGCCTGGACCCAGCAGATATCAGTTAGAGCTTGTTGCATTTTGTACACAAACAACTGGACGTGCTGTGCTTTTATCAGGCTGGGGAGATAGACGATGACTCCGATGCCGTCGTGGGGGGGGGGGAGGTGGGCGCCGTAACTGTGGCAATTGTGTCAGAACTGGCTGAGGACTTGAAGGGGTTTAGGGGAGAGAAAATGGGAGTAGGGCGGGGGGTAAGTTTGGTCCCAGCAGTGACCAGCTCTTTCATCTGATAAGTGAACTCCAAGAGGGGGGAGGAGGGAGAAAGGGTGACTGGAGAGGAGGGTGACCTGGATGGGGCCTGGGGGGTTGAAGGAGGTGAATCCTCACAGGCGGTTGCGGGTGAGGGGGGTAGAGACTCTTCCTCTCGGCTCTGATGTCTCTCATGATTAAAGATCTCGTCAGGCGGGGGCCGAGGCGGCTCTCCTTCACGGTTTCTGCTGCGCTGTGTTATCTCTTCCTCCTGTTTTGATTCCTCTTGTCTCTTGTCCTTGGCAGAGGGAACAGATGGGTGACGCAGGAAGTAAAATAGGTTAGAGGTGAACAATTTTACTCCTGACTTGTTAAGGCAAAGTCCATCTGACTTAAAAAGATGTCTGCGGTCCCAGAAAAAGTTGAAATTGTCAATAAAATGCACTGAATGGACGGTACATGCAGTCGAAAGCCATGTGTTCAGTGCCAACAATCTGCTGAATCTCTCAACTCCTCTTCTGACTGGCGGTAGAGGGCCACTGATAAACACCTCAGCATTCAGAGAGCTGACTGTGTTCAACATATCAATAAAGTCTCGTTTCAGCAATTCAGACTGTTGTTTTACAACATCATTAGTCCCTATGTGCACTATGATGGTTTTCACCATCCTGCTAAGTACAGGGGTTGAAGAGGCATTCTGCCTGGATGATAATGCAGGCCAGCCAGTCGCATCACAAATCTCAGGGCGCTGGGCTCTGCCTGTTACTCGTCCTCCCATTTCCCAGGGAAGTGATCTACTCTTAGGCTTTGCACCAAGAGAGTTCCAGGGAGGACTACCACTTGTAGATTTATTACCCGGTACACAGCCCTCCTGTTTCTTGGTAGTTTTGTTGGTGCTAATTAGCCGCGTGTTAGCATTCTCTTGTCCGCTGTTCTGAGTCCATGGTAAAGTGGTGTTGTTCCCACATAGTCCATTTACTTCCACATTCACTTCTAACTGGTGAATTTTGGTTTCCAGCACTGCAATCTTCTGTAGAAGTTTGTGGTAGTCGTCCGTGGAGAAGGGGGGCATCTTGCTGCTAATTAGCTTTAGCTAAGTACCACGTATCCAGTCACTGCAGTACAGGCTTGTGCTGTTGGTAGGCCACGCTCACGTAGTACTGAGGAGGTCATAAAAATGTGGAAATATGGCAATAGCCTACTATATCTACAAATAATTACAGTCCCAGTGATTTATAAGTATCCAGGAGCCGCTGCACGTAGTTTCTCACAGAAGAAAAGCAAGAATATTAGCAGAAAAATGCAAACAGAGGCGAGAGCAAGCAGTAAAGCATCTGCACTGTAAGAAAGCAGGAAGAGAAGAGCCTATTAACCTATTAGACTAACATTGTCCATGAGGCTTAGAGGAGGAGACAGTGGAAAATGTCAATTGTACAGTGTTACTCTATGGCCAGCAACACCTGAACTGTTAAGATAGTTTACTGTAGCTGAGATCATAACATGACTAGTTTGTGCATGACTATTTGACACAGACATCTAGATTAGTTAGTAGGAGAAAGACAAAATTATTTGTTCATCGCAAACTTTTTCATGAGCAAATATTTACATACAATAAGGCAATTAGAATGTCCAGGCAACTCTGTTTTTCTAAATGAATCAGTGATAATCAGAACAATCTGTGTGCTATTTAATTCAGTTGAACGTCTGATCAACCCTGTACCCTTGAGTACAAGAGATATTTCTTCTACATTGAAATGTGAAGAATTTGCAGCTTACTTGAGAGACGGATAGAGATATAGGTAACATTAGGTATGGTATCTCTTAGGAAAACAATTTTGCTGGCACATACGAAATTCCTATAATATCATATATGGAAACATATATGATATTAGAGAAGTGGGAAACTTAGAGGAGGCTTCACACTTTGACTTAACCAACCACCAGAGTGCAGGATAACAGCTGTCCATGCATTTACAGGCAGATTTCAAACTAGTGTCAAATATTCAGTATTCAAGACACAATTGAGAATTTGCATACTTCATCTAGACAACATAGAGATGTCTGTAATTTGTTTTTGACAAAGATTGATTGCTCCATAAGCCATAAACTGATGTTTAAAGATGCTCTATTTCCATTGACTGCAATAGTTTAAGTCAAAAATTAAGTTTTTGAGATAAAATTCTGAAATTTTACACACTTCATTTGCCATGACTGGAAAATTTTGTCATTTATTTTCATGAACATTGGTAATTTATTTTGCAAGATTTTGCAGTAGCTGTGTAAAGTAATGTTTACAGTAAAACATTTTGATGCACTGTGGGCTCAATTTTTGATAATTCAAAAATCTGGCTGGATTGTTTGTGGAGGACAGTCTGAAGATGCAGTGTAGCGCGTTTGGTGTCAATAGAGCAAAAAATGTGGGAGGAGATAGGTTAAATTAGTTTTACAGTTTTTGAAAAAAAACAGAGTGATGGACTTCATAATTTGCACTAGGCTGAAGTTTACAAAAGTTTCTTCACACTTGGGCCTACATTGAGGTTGCAAAGCTGTAGTACATATGGCTGATTTTTAATTCAAAGTTCTAAACTTTGAAAATGGTTCCGGTACGCCTCCATCAGGACTATTGACCCCCAAAGCCAGTTGAGTAAGTTTGGCATGGGACTGGACCTATGTGCATAATTATATAATAATAATAATAATAATAATAATAATAATAACAATAATAATAATAATAACATTGGGAAAAACAAGAGGGACCAGCAGCAGAGCTGCCCGGCCCCTAACAAGGAGTCCAGGGCTGGCAGGTAGTTAGAGAAAAAAACTTACTAACAAAACACAGGGAATCAGGGCAGGTAATCAGGCAAGGAACACAACACGTAATAAAACTGATGAACTGGCAACACAAACTGAAACACACAAAAACCTTGACTCTTCAGTACTTAGCAATTTTAGACCAGTATCTAATCTACCATCTCTAAGCAAAATTGTAGAGAAGATTGTTTTTAAACAATTTAATGATTTTCTAAAATTATAAGGACACCCTAGAAAACTTTCAATCGGGCTTTCATACCTATCATAGCACCAAGATGGCTTTAGTAAAAGTTGCAAATGATCTCAGATGCAATCTGGATGCCAATAAACTGTCAATACTTGTACTACTCAATCTAAGTGCAGCGTTTGACACTGTTGACCACTCTATCCTCCTAGACAGACTCCATAGATATGTTGTTCTGGCTGGCACAGTTCTTAATTTGTTCAAGTCTTACCTCTCTGGCAGAGATTTCCTAGTGACCATTGATGGACATGTGTCAAAAAGTTATGCCATTACTTGTGGTGTTCCACAAGGCTCAATTTTAGGCCCTTTACTTTTTAATTTGTATATGCTCCCACTGGGTAGGATCATCAGGAGACGCAGAATATATTTTCATAGCTACGCAGACGATACTCAACTGTACATTGCGATCTCCAGATGACAAAAGCCCCACTGATGTTCTTTTTAACTGTATTTTAGATATTAATTAAAAAACTTTTTACAACTGGACCAGGATGAAACAGAAGAACTGCTTATTGGGGAAAAGACTCAGAGAGAGAAACTGACTGCTAAACTCCAATCCATATCATTAACTCTAACCCCAGATCTACACAGCATGCACTCCATTTGCATATCTGAACTTGTTGCAGCCCAGTTGCAGCACAGCAGTTTAAGATGCTACACCAACTCTGTTATAGTTCTGTCCGCGGTCTGCCCGTTGCGTTGCAAGTATCTAGGATTTTACCTATGGGTAAGTGAACACAGTTATCTACTTTTGCTTATTGTTCCAAAAACAACTCAGGTTGTACCATGAGGAACATTAATGCACCATAGAGGAGTACTTATGTCACTTTTTTTGAGAGTGTAGGAATAGGGCCAAGGCTGATAAGTTGTGTAAACAAGTTTTCAGCTTTAAGAATAAAACAGCAGTGGAGAGAGCGGACACCCATGGTGTTTGCCTCTCAGTTCTATAGGGGGTGTCATACAGCTTGCTATGTGATACTGTCCTATTTATGTAATCATACCTCATGCATTTTGTCATTAATGCTAAGAAATGAAAACTTATTATAACATACCATTGACATTTAATTGTATTTGCCTCCCTCTAGTGGACATTGTGGAGTATTGTGTTGTCTTTGCATAAAGGAAAGAGGCAGCGAAGGTTTTTGTACTGAGTTTTGGTGTTTCCTGTCACTGTAGGCCTCAAAGCACAGTAGTAGAGTCTGAGAGGGGAGGAGAGAGAGGAAGAACATTGATACTCTGATGGATCTGGGCCTTCAAATCATTGGCCCTTCCTCTTTATCATTTGATGAGGAATGCTTAACATCTAAATCACATTTACATTTCATTTATATATTTTTGCTTGCAAAATATAAAAAAATGCATTTTGGATGTAGGTTTTATTTTCTGGTAAAGCAAAGTAATAGCCTATCAATACACAGGTGACTATAACGGTATCACTGTCACTTATATCACTTATCATTTAAAATGTTTAATGAAGCGTGGAATATTATGTTTTCTATTCTGATATTTTCCATTTTAGTTACCAGAGTAAAGATAGACTGAAGACAACATAAAAGTTGGATTCTGTCACTCTGCTGCTAGTGGAACTGTTGTCCACAGGGAGGTGTTGCATTGTCACTCCATCAACATTGTCTGCTATAGGAATGAACGGACATCTGGCGTACCGTAACAGAATATTCACTTGTGAAAGAGGTGTTACCTTACCTTGATAGTTTTGCCCTCTCTTGTCTACTCGTAATTACAATTACGAGTTAGACAGGGGTTTTGATTTCATCCCATTCTGTTTGTCTGTTTGTCTGTTAGCAGGATGACTCCAAAAGTTATCCACGGATTTGCATGAAACATTGTGGAAAGATTGGTCATGGGGCAAGGAAGACCGGATTAACATTTCACACCCATTGGTCAAAGGGGGGCATGGCAGTGGGCGTGACTTCTCATAAAAAGGCATATAACTTCTGAACGGACTTTGTGGAAATGCTGATCGTGAACTACTACCTCAGTCCTTGTGCATGCACCATTTGAAACTGCTGGTCTACAACTGCTGCTCGTTTGAAAATGTGGCATATTTTTTTGAAGTTTAATGCACTTTTTGCCAGATATACAGCATCAAAAGAATTAACAAAAGTTTAATTTGGTCAGCTATCCCACGTTGAAATGGCATATCTTGACAATTGCTTACGTTGACAATTGCTGACAATTGCTAACGTTGCGCTCTATTGAGTGCCATCTTTGTAGTTCTACATTTGGAGTCAGAGAGTGGGTCATGATGAATGCTGTGAGAAATTATACTAAGCTTATAAATGATTTTAAAACATAGAGGTAAAAGAAACAAAATTATTGTGTAAATTATGTGTGATCTGTTGAGTGAGAGAAGATATAAGGGGAGTCATGTACAAAGAAATAGAGTGAGAGAGTTTTTGTACAGTGACTCTGGGTTTCCTGTCACTGTGGGCTTCACAGCACAGTAGTACAGAGCAGAGTCTGTCACTGCAGCAGAGGAGATCTCCAGATGAAACGCTTCTGGGTCACTTTTAAAAGTTAATCCAGGTTTACTGATGTCGTTTGAAATGAGAAACTGTGGAGCTGAACTGGAGTACTAGAAAAATCACAAGAAGTAAATTGCTGAAGAGTATTTACAGGAGAGAGTTACTGTGTCTCCTTCTAGAGCCTGAACTCTGTCTTGGATTGACTGGATGGTTTGCTGATAACTGGAACCTGCAGATGTGAAGAATTTGATTCGTCATTTGTTCCTCATGTTGGATAAATAACTTCATTCAGTAAGTAAAATAATGCTAATAAATGTAATATAAATGTATGTATGCAATGTAAATAAATGTAAAAAAATAAATAAATAAATAAACTGACAGAAATTTGTCTTGTCTAACATGAGTCTAAATCTAAAATGGGCAGTGCAGCCAAAATTGCTTACCAGCAAACACACCAAATAAAATAGCAGACAGGATGAACTGCATAGCTGATGTTGGATGTCAAGCATATACTGTAGCAACAACCAATTAATCTGTCAGCAGTTGTTTTTACAGATCATTTCTGTTCTCCTGCCTGTCAGGCTCCGCCTCCTGGTAAAATGGTAACAAAGACTGGAAAAGCTAGGATATCACCATTTAGTTTACTGACTTGTTTACTGACTGAAGGTTTAACAGGGAAGTAGGAACAGAAGTAGTAGTATTAGTACCTCACAGTCTGCATAGGGCAAGGGGACAGTGTGAGAAATACAACAGACAGTAGACCAGAGATGTGACTAAGTCAACTTTGCTTGAGTCCCAAGTCAGTCTCAAGTCTTGAGGCACAAGTCTCAAGTCAAGTCCCAAGTCTGAATGTAGATTACCAAGTCAAGTCCATGTCATTAATGTCAAGTCTCAAGTCAGGTCAGAACAAATCAAGAGTCCAGTATCAATTTAATATCTTAACGAAAACTAAATATCTAGGACTTTTCAATGCAATATGGTTTTAATAGGATAAAAACTTGGTAAGAGCATCATGAGTTTGATTTCTATAATCAGTTTCAACTTCAATAAATTCAATCATTCCATACAAATTCAGAAAACAGATTTTAAATTCAGTCGTCTGCTGGAACAAATCTCATCACTTTCAATCTAAGTCATTTACACAAACACAAGATCTCAAGTCAAGACTTTAGAAACCTTTTCAAGTCATCAGAGTACAAGTCAGAGTCAAGTCCCAAGTCATCAGAACCCATGTCAAGTCAAGTCTCAAGTCTTCTCTTCATGCATCAAGTCAAGTCTAAAGCAATTAAAACTGTGACTTGAGTCCAAGTCATGTAATAAATAAAACATCCTGCAGCATAAGCTAATGCAACTAACTTAATTTAAACAAATGTTAGTTATGATGGTTAGTCTTAGTTTGTATTTTCAAAATACAAAACATGTTCCATGTTGAGAAGGTTAAAGGTCATCATTGCGTCATAACTCGGAAACTCAGGTAGCAATTTTTTGTCAGGCTTTCTGATTTCATCATCTGACTTTTAATGGTGTTCATGTGGAATTTCAAGTGCAAAGTTAATTTCTTTAATATAGCACGTGTAAGAAGGTTAAGAAGAATTTATTAAACAGATGTTAAAAAAAATATATTTTACTGACGTCACCTTGCAGGATGTCTGGGTGACGAAGTCCTTCACGCTTTCCAAAATTGAAGTTATTATTTCTCACTGCCACTTGAGGCCGCCAAAGTGCAAATTTGCCTTAATATCCACTATATTATAAACGTTAAAGAGTAACTAAACCCTACCTAAATCTCACACCTCTTTCACCTAATGGTGAAAAGTAGGATACTGAACTGACCTTCTGCTATTGGCTGGTCTCTGTGCCCTGTGATGTCACCCTCTAAAGAGTACAACAGGTGGTGACATCACCTGCCGCAGCTCAATGCACTGATTTGATGGTCTTCACATACATCCACACTGTATGCTAAAGCGAACTTTATTATCATTAGGGGTTCAAGCTTGTAGGGCTGAAACCATAGACTGTAAAAAAAGATAGACGTAGTGACACCCATAGGTTTCTGAAGGGCCGTTTTCAAGCCAAAAGCGCTTACAATCAGCACCATGGTGAAATTTTTTGGAGCCAGAGCAGCCAGCGAGAAGCCGGGGGTTGACCGCAGCGCCGCCTGCTATTGGTCCATGATCAACGACCTGTCGTTGGCTGGACAGGCAACCTGTCAATCACTAGGAAATCAACCCTGTTCTATAACCGTTATAGCGAATGACGTAATTATTTTGAAACTCGCCATATGGACACACATTAGAAGAAATTAAGCTACATGGGACCATAATCTCTTGTCAAAAATGTATTGACTTCATATTTTGAGTGAAGTTGGGCTGACATTGAATTCATGGAGTTGGGAGGTTTGGAGTCTTTTTGGAGCCAACCTCTAGCGGACATTAGAGGAACTGCAGCTTTCAGCCTCTTCCTTATTGGCTTCAAAATTCACCCGTGGTTTTGGCAGCATGGCTGAGACCCTATTGAGGTGCTAAACCCCAATAACTGACTCTTCCTTTCTCTCTTTCTTTATTTATTTCTTCTTTTTCTCCACTAAAAGTGTCTGCATTTTACTACAAATAGGAACTGGTTCTAATAATAATAATAATAAACTTTATTTGTATAGCACCTTTCATACAAGAAATGCAGCTCAAAGTGCTTTACAACAAAGAAATTACATGCATGAAAATAGACATAGAATGAGCATAACACAAGATGGAAAATAAAACCACTGAATAATAATAAAAACAAAGTTAAGAAATAGAGTACATAGAATGCATAAAATCAAGTAAAATACAACATTTTAAAAGAAGTGCAGCAGTGCATAAGTGCGAAGCAAGTGCAAAAAAAAAAAAAGAGTTTAAGGCCTGTATCAGGAAAGTCGTAGCTAGTTAAAGGCTAAAGTGAAGAGATAAGTTTTTAGCTTTCTTTTAAAAATATTTAGCAAGCTGGCTTCCCTGATATCTATAGGCAGAGTGTTCCATAGCTTTGGGGCATGAATGACAAAGGCTGCATCCCCGATTTTCTTTTGGCTGTTGCTGGGAACCTCCAATAAACCAGCAGCAGATGATCACAGTGTTCTTGAAGGCAAGTAGTGAACAAGGGAGTTAGCAATGTAGCTCAGTCCTAGCCCATTAAGGGCTTTGTATATAAGGAGAAGGACCTTAAAATCAATTCTAAATGTTACAGGAAGCCAGTGTAGATGTGCTCTCTCCTCTTGGTTCTGGTTAATAGCCGAGCTGCAGAGTTTTGAATAAGTTTTGAATAAGTCTCTCAGTGTTTTTTTTCGGGAGACCAGTAAAAAGTGTGTTACAGTAATCAAGTCGGCTTGAAATAAAGGCATGAATCAGTTTTTCAGCATCTTTTTGATTTATAAATGGTCGCACTTTAGCTATGTTTCTAAGGTGGAAAAATGATGTTTTCGTCACCTTGTTAACTGACTTAACCTTGGGACTTGAAGCTTAGATCTGAATCTAGGATAACATCAAGACTTGTAACCTCAGATTTAATTCAGGGAGTCAATGTTCCCAGATTATTAAACAGCATTTCCCTTTTTGTTTTAGGGCCGACTAGTAGGATTTCAGTTTTGTCCTCGTTTAACTTAAAAAAAAATTTGCTCATCCATTTATTTATTGCCAAAAGACATGTAGTAATGGAGTTTATGGCTGCAGCATCATTTGGTTCAGCAGAGATGTACAGTTGCGTGTCATCCGCATAACTATGGAAACATACATTGTGCTCTCTAATGATGTCACCAAGTGGCAGCATGTATAGTGAGAATAATAATGGACCAAGGCAGCTCCCTTGTGCAACCCCAAAACAGATGTCATGTTTCTCAGACACATGATCTCCAAGATTGACGTAAAACTTTCTCCCTTTGATGTATGTTTTGAACCAGTTTAACACATGACACTATCATGTTATCATTACCATGCTATCCTCATCACTTACCATGGATAATACTGAAACCATGGTAATTGTCCTCTAAACAAGTGATTCTCAACCATTTTCATATCAAGGACCCTAATTTAGTCCACATTGGAGCCACGGACCCCCATTTGATGAGATTTTGTCTCTCGAACCCAAATCTGAGAATATTTTTATTTTTAGCTATGATTTTGTCCAGAATTCCATGACTATCTGTATTGTAGGTAGAGAGATAACAGAGAAACTATGATCAAAATAGTCTTTCTTGTACATTCTCTGATTGTGTTAACTTCTAGTGAATTAAATAATGGTGAAGTTTAACAGTTGATCAATTTGCTGGGGACCCCCTGGAACCCCCTCAAGGAGCCCTGGTGGTCCCCGGATCCCACGCTGAGAACCACTGCTCTAAACCATGGTAAAATCATGGTAAAAAAACAAAAAACAAAAAAAACAACAGAAACCATGATTATCATGAACCTGTGGCAATCTCATATTTACCAATACCTATCATTATTATTATTATTATTATTATTATTATTATTATTATTATTATTTGTGTTATTATTATTGTTCTCAAATTGCCAGGAGCTGGTAAATCACAGAGACATCAAAATTGGACCAATGGTAGATATTGATGTGCTAATGCTGCACAACAAATATTACCCCAATCGGACTGATGGGGTCGCTATAATTAATGGTCAAAATGTCCAATTTTGAAAGGCCATAACTCCTACACCTTGAGTCCGATTTACACCAAACCTGCTCCACATATCCAGCTCTCTTTGTGCTTCACATTTGCCTCAGAACCACGAACAAATCTTTTCCATGTTGATAATTTTTAGCGATTATATTGTTTTTACTTTCTAGTTTAATCTTTTTATCCTTGCTTTCTTGGTTTTAGACATGTTTTCATTCATTTTCATTTCATAAGTTTTATGTTTGATTTTATTTGGCTGTTAAAGCACTCTGTGTTTATATTTTATTTATTTTAATTTAGCTGTAGCCTATTTATTATTACTATTATTATCCTATTAACATTATAAACGCAAGTTTAAGCTCAGTAGCTACGATGTGTGTGTGTGTGTGTGTGTGTGTGTGTGTGTGTGTGTGTGCGTGTGCGTGACGCTGCAAGAGCGCACAGACCTCCTTCACACCGTGCAGCAGTCTGACCGGTAAGGATGGACTCTTCCAGACCGACCGCCGGTAACGAGCCACCGCCAACAGACTGGAAACACCCGGCAGATGTTTTGATCAGGAGTTTTTTCGGTCAAACGTTCGCGCTCAGAGCTGAAACAACCGGAGCTCCACCGGGAACACCGGGCTCCCCGCCCGGGCCGCCGTGCGTAAAACACGCGGTTCGGTTCACGGAGAACCCGGAGGAGGGGGAGGAGGAGGATGAGGAAGAAGAGGAGGAAGAGGAGGACGGAATCGATACCGTGCCTTCTACCGGGAGAAGGCTCGTGGCCGGTACGAAGCACGAGGGACGGAGGGTCGTGCGTCTGAACGTCAACGCGCGCGAGAGGCGGCGGATGCACGACCTGAACGACGCGCTGGACGAGCTGCGCTCGGTGATCCCGTACCCGCACGGGCCGTCGGTGCGGAAGCTGTCGAAGATCGCGACCCTGCTGCTCGCCAGGAACCACATCCTGCTGCAGAGCCGGGCGATCCGCGAGCTGAAGCGGCTCCTGCCCGGCGCGTCACCGGGACTGGGACCGGGGTTGGGCTTCTACGACCGGCCGGCAGAATACCCGGTTCCCGCCGAGGTGCCGAGCTCCGGTGCCGTTTTTAGCCCCACTGGTGTCGTGATCGGTGATCAGAGCAGCGGTTGCTCCATCGACCGGTTCTGACTGGATCCCACTTAATCCGAACTGATGAACCGATGATGCTGCAAAACCAGGATCATCTGGACCGCAGACTGAGTTCAAACCTGATCTGGTAGTTTTTAGCATTATAATGGAGAGTAAAGATCAAGCAGAAATTGACAGAAATTTATTTGGAAGCCGAGTCTAAAAAAAAAAAAAAAAAGGACCAAAATTCCCTTTAAGCTGATAGTTTGCCACACCGACTAAACATGATCTAGTCAGTCATCAGTCAGCAGGTTTAGTAGTTTTGGTGGTAAATGATCTGTTAGATGCGGGGATTAGTTTAGGGTTTTGTGAATTGATGTTCCTGCAGATTATGTGCAAAATTCAACAGGATCCTTTGGCTCAAACAGATGAGACTGATTAGATCTGATTATCCATTGCATTATGACAAAACATTTTGTTGCAACTTTGATTCACTGACAATCAGAAACCTAATGTAGAGCTGGTTAGAAACGGGGGAAAATAACAGGTTTTAGTCTGGCCATGCATTTATTGAAACAGTAGAATGAATCCACCAGACGCAACACAGTATTACATAACTCATATAACTCGTCCAGCATGTTCAGTGTGTGAGCAGCTGAATAGACGGGCTTGTCTGTTCTTAATGTGTCTCAGATTTTTCTTTACTTTCATACAGCTGGACCTGAGAATGACTCGCCTGTTTACAATCATTTGACCTCCAAAAATGTTTGAATAAAATTATCGCAAGTGAAATTCTCCATCCTCACCCTAATGTTGGCGTACTTTTGAAAAAATAAACTGGTGATGAATTGGAGATGATTTGTGATGCATTAGTGATAGTGTTGTTGTTTCAACATAAAGATCAAAATGTCAGTGTTATGTTACTTAGCATTAGGGTTTCGGTTTCACAAACCCTATAACAAAGAGTAAAGAGGCAACTGAGAAGGATCTTCAGGTTAATATGAGGTTGTCCGTTAGATAGAGCCTGCAGGTTCATGAAAGTGTAACCGGTTTTGTTCAGGATCAGGACCAAGATCAGAAGCAGTGCTGTGTAATTTATAATAAATACAACAAATAAATTCGGGCCTCTATATAAATGCTCACCTTGGATTATGACACAAGGGATATTAACATCATACCCTGTGTATTGATAAATGAAATAATAAAAATGGAATTGTGTTATTAGTGACAGCAACCTCCAATTTGCTGCAATGTGTTTGTCAGTGGGAGGCGTTTCAGATGCTGTCAGTGTGTCAGTGAGGTGTGATGAATCTCCCACGATGATGACTCACATTTAAACTGAGTGAATCCTCGGCTGAAGCATCTTATTCGCCCCCCAGCTGGAAACCCCAAACTCTCAAAGAAAAGACAAAGGACATGAAACATAATAAATAATTTACTCAAGATCGATGAGAGAAATGGTTTAGTGACACGATCATCTCAGGCCTGTTACAAGCTGCTCGTTCAGTCACACTTTTCATGACAGTAACAGAAATTTTAGTATCAACAGCAGTAGTGTAGCAACTTTAAAAACTGAAAATGATTAAAAAACAACAGATAAAGACATTATAATTCACATGAAAACACATCAGACTCTGCCGTCCTGCATGAGGCCGTCCCACCTGTACATCTGTCATAGATCTGAGGTTCAGGATCAATACAACCAGAATACGATGGGATCAAGGCAAGGCAAGGCAGCTGTATTTGTATAGCACATTTCATAGACTGGGGCAATTCACTGGGGCTTTACAGAGTAATAAAAATACAGTAAAGGTCAAAGATTTACAATTAAAAAGTGCAAAAGTACAGACAAGAGATACAAAAGATAAAAAGACTTAAAAAGTAAACTAGCGCAGTTCAAATCAAATGAGATAGAAAGATAAAAGAACACAACAAATACTCCCACTTTTAGATGCACATTGTGAGTGAACCCATATGTTTTTCTTTAATTTTCTTATCCCCCGTCCTTCCTGATACTACTCTTGATCTGATATCTGACTGTGCAGAATTCTGTTTATTTCTGAGACTCAGATCTTTCCAGCGATGCCATTGGCTGCTAGAATGTAAACAACAATTTAAAAATGTCGTTACAAAGTGACAACAATATAATTTGGATGGAGAGCTTGTGAAACTGTGACGGTCAAGAGTCTCATTAGTGATTACTACAGCAGAATAACATGGAGCTGATATCACCATTCATGTTCCTGACAGCAGAATAACATGGAGCTGATATCACCATTCATGTTCCTGACAGCAGAATAACATGGAGCTGATATCACCATTCATGTTCCTGACACAGCAGACGGATTGAAACATTTTTGTACTGAGATATATTGAATTTTGATACATCGTCCTATCACTAGTCGACAAAGAAATAGGTACAGCTGTAATGAGAGCTTGTGTGTGTGTGTGTGTGTGTGTGTGTGTGTGTGTGTGTGTGTGTGTGTGTGTGTGTGTCTATAACTGCAAGCATTTGATGGACAGCGACGTGCAGGAGGCCAAGTTCAACATCAAAAGAAAACCAGCACAAAAGTTTCACAACATGCTATTAATGCCATGTTAAAAACGATTAAAACAGCTTTGGAAACTGTTGATATCAGAAAGATATTTTGAGGTCCAGCTTTGATCTCAGGCTGCGATCCGAGCAGTCCGACGTCCCGAGTCTCAGCTGCTCATTCAGTCACTCTTCATGACAGCGACAGCCATTTTAATAGTGTGAAGTGATTAAAAAAAAAAAAAAAAAAGTGAGATTAAGACATTGTACTTCACATTAAAACACACCGTACACGTGTGCCTTTAAAGTTTAGCCTTCACTACATGGCCTTCCTCTCCTTACAGCTGTTTCTCAGTGCTCAGTTTAAAGCTCTGTGTGCCTCTGGTAGAGTCTTGGGTCGTGTCTCTTCCTCCATGATAAAACACCCAAAATCAGTGATTCTGTGATCTGTTGCTCCGGTAGAGCAGACTGACTGGAGAATTGTGTTTTTTTCTCTCTCTCCATTCACTGCCATTGTCTGGAGGAACAGTCTGAAAATCACTTCCAGCACATAAAGGAACGCCGACAAAGCAGATTCTGACTATATATAAAAAAACGAGTTTCTCACTTTTTGTACAATTTTTGGTAAACGTTTTATTTTCCTCCCAAGTTTCCTCCAACCGGATTTCGGTGTTCCACTTGTCCAGACTGAAAGGTTTAATAAACATAAAGAAAGAGATTAATTTCAAAACAATTCAGCAGCAGGACTAGTTTTTTTTATATATTATCAGAATCTGCTTTGTCGGTGTTCCTTTATGTGCTAGAAGAGATTTTCAGACTGTTCCTCCAGACAATGGGAGTGAATGGAGAGAGAGAAAAACACAATTCTCCAGTCTGCTCTACCGGAGCAACAGATCACAGAATCACTGATTTGGGGGTTTTATCATGGAGGAAGAGACACGACCCAAGACTCTACCAGAGCTACACAGAGCTTTAATATTTACAGTGCAGTATAACGTGTCACATAATATCATAAGGGATAGGCCACTTACACAGCACAACACACACACACACACACACACATACACACAAAATCCATTCGTTCATGTAGAACCTGCTCCAGTTAGGCGGTGCGCAGCCGGTAGCGGAACCGGACGTCGTTGGCGGGCAGCAGGATGCCGAGTCCGGCCCGGCCGGGGTCCAGGGCGACCTTGGTTTGACCTTCCTCCAGCTGAAGGTCGAAGTAGAGCAGCAGGAGGAACAGGAACTGCTTGATCTCGTTGACGGCGAAGTAGCGTCCGGGACACATGGTGGAGCCCGAGCCGAACGGCATGCGGTAATACTTCAGCCTCTGGCCGTCCTTGTAGAAGTCCGTCCTCTCCCGGCCGTCCCGCACGAAGCGGTCGTGGCGGTACGTCTGTCGGCACAGAGACGGGTGCAGCTTTCAAGAGAGTTCGATTCTGGTTCATTAACACAAATAATGAGAATAACTTAAAGCAGTGGATCTTCACCTTTGTTCAAATGGAGCTTTAGCGAAGGTTCAGTCAGGAGGACGATCTTTTGCATTGCATCCTGCCGTTCACTTCTCTCACACATGCTCACTCATTATTTCCTTGCTTTCTTTTCCCGGGCTGTCAATTGAGATATCAGCTGTTCACATCAGCTGGTCACATCTATCCAATAGCACAGTGACACACCTCTATCGTTAGCCTATCATCTTGCTGCTGTCTTTTTAAATATGTTTCTCTCTCCGCTGTAGTCCATCCATGCTGCTGTTATGCGCTCACCCCTCCACCTCCCCGTCTCCGCCCAGTCTTCGCAGATTCATCAGATTCATCAGATTCATCAGATTCATCAGATTCATCAGCTTCTTCACTCATCAGCCTCACCAGCTATCAGTCTCAGCAGAATCATCAGCCACCACCACCAGTGTCTGGACTCCACAGGGGGATTTATCTTGCTGCTGCTCAGGGCCGGTGCCCCTCGATTGCAAAATCTCCCTGTAGAGTCTAAGCGCCAAAGACTCTTGTTAAGTCTTAATTTTCACTATATCATCTGTTATAATAAACTATTATCTTTACTTCATTCACTTGTCTCTCCTGATTGAAATATTTTCTTGCAACAATTAGTAACAAAGTAACAATCAATTAACATTAGCCAATTTACAATCTATTCACACAAACACATTTGTACCTATACCCATCCATACAAAAACCCCTGTGCTCATTTCCCAGGAGAAAAAAAAATCTAGCTATTGATTATGTAGTATTAACAATAGCTGGAGGAAGCGTCTTGCTTTGGTTCGCACGCTGGCTTGACTGGGATGTGATTGACAGGAGGCGGGGCCTAATGTAACCGCACAGAACGTTTGCTATTGGCTGAAAGATTTAATTTTGAGAGAAAAACTTGGAAATCGGACACATGGTGAAACTTTAGATTGCTTTGTTCTCGTCTCTCGCTGTGTTTGCGAGTGCGGCGCATAAATATGACACAGCAGTGAATGGAACTTGTTTCAAAATGTAAAAGTTTATAGCCTGATATTAGCGTTCTGATGCAACTTGATGGCTTGATCAATGGCTTCTCATTCACAGTGATGGATTACCTTTACCGACTGAATTAGAAGTGAATGGGAGTGAAGGAGCTTGAGAGGCACGGCGAGCCTTGTTCATTCGTCCATATGTCACAGGCGATATCTCAGACACCACTGATCTAAATTTGAAATAACTTGGAGAAGTGATGCCTCTTACTGCTGCAATTTAACATTTTCAAAATTACACTGATCGGCCCATAGGGGGCACTACCGCTACAAGCCAAAACTAGGTGGCATATTTGTTGCTGATTGGCTGTGTAGGGGACGACATGTTTCCTGCTGTCTTTTGTTCCATTTAATACAACAGACAAGAATCATAATAATGAAGGAGGGCGGATATTCCTACACATGCACGTACACATACACACACACACAAGCATGAATGCATGGACACACACACACACACTCAGACACACACATCCCCACATACACCCCAGGAGGTGTTGTGGGTGGACAGGCCAGCTGAGGTCAGCAGCAGATAGCGTGAAGAGCTGCAGCCTCCAGCTGTTTCACCCCCCACCCCACATACACACACACACACACACACGCACACACACTGAGCGTCCGGCCGGCGGTTGGCTCTCGTACCTCCGGCTCTTCGTAGATCTCCGGGTCCATGTGCATGCTCTGCGGGTAGAGAGCGATAATGTCTCCTTTCCTGACCGCCACCGACCGCTCGCCCTCCAGCCGCAGACCGAAGTCCTCCTGAGCCACTCGGATGTTCATGGAGGCGGAGGAGAGGCGGAGGCTCTCGTTGACGGCGCTCTCTGTGAAGGCAGATCAGACCTGGTGTTACCGCGGGGCGCTTTGGGCTTCGCTGCGGTGCCTTGTCGGCCTGGAGTGGCCGAAAGACTGCGGTATGTACAGTGGAATAAAGGATGCACTTGGAGAGATGTTTTCTAAAACACTACGTCTGTTATGAAAAAAAACAAAACAAAAAGAAAACCAACATGACCTGAAGGCCATCACTGAATATCTGTAAAATATCCAGGATCCAGTGTGCAAAGAATCATTTTGTCAACCATGGACTTAGGTTTTGTGCTTTCTGTAAAGTGTAGATCCAAATGGCGCAGATCTTATTTTGGAAACAGAAGAAACCAGCGTTAGACGAGTTCTAGAAATATGAACAAAATTTTACAAAATGGTAACCTGAGACCTAGACTTGCTGTTTTATGGATTTTTGTAGTGCCGCTGTCCCATGTTCCTTGTTTTCCGATGGGATTTCTTTTTTTGTTGTGAGATGTGGAGAGCTGAATTTTCCTATTGTGCCATTTAAGTGCTGTAGCCTGTTGTTGCAGTTAAACTAAAGCTTAAACTAGTATGAATAATAATAATAATAATAATAATAATAATAATAATAATAATAATAATATTGTAAAGGGCGCACAAACTGACATAGTTCCAATATAGCCGTAAGTTACAACTTTAAACATTAAGTCCTCGAGTCGTGGCATAGAGCATCACTTGATAGATCTGATAGATCTCAAACTGATGAAGAACCAAACAATCAATTTTATCTAAATAAAAATAAAATAAAACACTTTTTTTCAGTAATAGGGTAATTACAACAGGCCTATCTACATAGCTTTTACCCTATTGAAATTAACAGTTTCACCACTTGATGTCACTATTGTTGTCTGTATTAGTTACATCTAGTTGTATACATAGATTTATGTCTGTGGTTGCAGTGGCTTTGGGAGACAAAACACAAATGAATCCTTATACTTTGTACTAGATAAAGTACCTGTTTGTTGATGTCTGGTAATGAATTATCCAGGTTCATTCTCTTCTCTTGCCATCATGTAAGTTGGCTTATATTAAGTCAGGTTTTAGTTAGTTTTCCCTTGATGCTTTACTACTTAAGATGTAGCTTAAGTCTCCATGGTGCAACTACACAAACGCACAGTTTTAGTGTCAAACTAATGAGTTTCAATGTTTAGTGTCGACTTAACACCCTAACTTACAACCCAACACACATTCAGCTGCAGCAACAGGCTGCCTGAGTGTTCAGGTGCACGGTACGTGGACCTTGGCATTCTGTGTTCATACGGAGCTTGCGTGTGTCTGCCCACACAGAAAGCTTGAGCCAGGCGTTCCTCCGCTGTCCGCTGCAGCAGAGCGCTCTGCACCGCCGGCCGCCGCTGTCAGCACTGATGAGCAGAGCTGCGTCACAGCTGCAGGCAGCGAGATCTGATGTGACACGACTACAGTCCGCAGCTCCGCAGCTCTGCAACTGAGACGACTAGTATAGTTAGTGTGATCACACTCCCTGGTGTGGCTGGCTGGCGGGCGTGTGTGTGTGTGTGTGTGTGTGTGTGTGTGTGTGTGTGTGTGTGTGCCCTCTCTTCGTCAGGCCATTTCTTTATTTTTGTCATTTCTTTATCAATGTCAGTGCAGAGAGCCCAATCCGTAATCTTACAAAACATTACCCTACAGTTAGACATGTTATCTGTCTGTGTGTGTGTGTGTGTGTGTGTGTGTGTGTGTGTGTGTGTGTGTGTGTGTGTGTGTGTGTGCGCGTGCGTGCCCTCTCTTCGTCAGGCCATTTCTTTATTTTTGTCATTTCTTTATCAATGTCAGTGCAGAGAGCCCAATCTGTAATCTTACAAAACATTACCCTACAGTTCGACATGTTATCTGTGTGTGTGTGTGTGTGTGTGTGTGTGTGTGTGTGTGTGTGAGCCCTTGATCAGGGCCCTTAAATTCCAACTGCTCTAGTGGAGCTGCTCGGTGGCCACCAGTATCAAGGAGAATTGGAAAAGTACTGTACCGATACTAAGCAACATTCCTATATGCTCACTTCATATGTAACCTTTGACCCATTTACACCTTAACTGCCTAAAACTCAAGAATACTGAATCTGCTTCACCATTATAAGATTATTATCTAAAGTAACATCTTGTGTGCAAATGCCCAAATCTCACAGACAACACTGACCAAGTGGCTGTGGCAAAATAATAACTTGTTGTCTTCTGGAAGAAGGTGGTCACCTCTTATTATGTGTCTCCATAAAGTGCTAGAACTTGTCATTGGTTGTCTTGTTCAACTGACCCTATACCTTTTGACCAATAGCTTATTATATTTAACTGTATAAACATAATCATGAATATTCAACACTATAAAACACTGTATAATCATCCAGATTTTGGGTTCCTTGGCTCCCAACCTGCAGATTGAATAAACCAGTCAAACTGACACTCTCACTCCTGACTTGTCTTCCACAAGACTGTGGTTGTACTGGTCAGCTCTGAGTGTGAATGTGTTGAACTGCATGAATGTGAATCAGGGTGGAGCTGAAAAAGAGCCTGGAGCTCAGTGAACCTTCTCTGGATCAATTAACAACAAACAGAACAACATCAGACAAATATCAGGGAAAACTACCCAGATAGAGCAGCTGATCCAGTTGATCTCTGGTGAAAACGATGTCTCTGTCTCTGTCGATGTCCTCGACCCCGCCGAGCTTCAGGACGCTGTGGATCTCATGGCGGACGGCCTCCAGCGCCTCTGGGTGGCTCACCAGGTAGTACATGGCCCAGAATGTGGCTGGGACCGTGTTCGCCGCCGAGGCCCACAGTATGGCAAAGTGATGAGCTGGAAAATGGAAACGGGAAAGATTTATCAGGTTTGGTTTAGAATGATGCACGTTAGGGCTGCGTAGTTAATACAACATAGATAGAATGGTCCAAATGCAAAAAGTAGAATGCATGTTTGTTTCTAGTTTTCTAGTTTCAACTTTTCTTTTGAGTGCGGACCACACCATTTACATTGTTTAGTCTTCTGTTTTTGGTCAGCCCAACAAATAATGAATGAATGAATGAATAACAAAATCAAAATCAACCTAATGTTATAAAATGACATGACTTACCTTACCTTGAAATTAATCTATTAGCTAGCCAAACATTTCCACAACCGATTTTAATTGTAGAGAAATGTGAAATGGAAAAATTAAACTTGAAACCTAGCAACAGCAGGAGCATCAGCTGGTTTATAAAGGTTCCTACAACAGGCATTTCAGACAAAATAGTTCAACTACGACCTAAAGAAAATCCTACAGGCTCTTAGCCACATCAGCACATGGAGATGCTAAACTTTCTGGCAAGCATAAAAATAAAGCAAACGTCAATGCCAGGAGGACTTTGCATGAACAATTTTTTTATGCTACCTGCTTTATCGATGTCTCCCAGCGAGTCGTATTGCTCAAACACCTCTGATCGCTTTTTAATGAACTGCGAAGTGTTGGACCAGCATGACACTTTCTGTGGCAGGAAGTAATTGATCAGCTTCTCCCGAATCTCCTTGGTCCTCCCCAGCAGCCAGATGGGGATGCGTGCGATCAGCAGGGGGAACATGGTGTCGAACTTGACAAAGTCCTCTCTCAGCACCCCCATCCCGCTGTGCCGCCTGGTGGCCGCCGGCCTGCCGTACATCGTGAGGAAGGTGGCCTCGAACATCACCGAGTTGCAGAACTCATACATGCTGTCGGTCCTCCAACCTCCCTCCTCCGATTCCTCCTCCCTCCTCTTGCCCAGGTGGTCTTGCCGGAAGACCAGCATGAGATTACCCATCATGCTCTCCGTCAAGGCAGTGAGATTATCTCCCTGGAGGAATTGGAAGGAGCGCTGTATCTGCTCGTGCATGCCGGGGAACTTGACTTTCAGCACGGGCGGGTAGCCAAACGTCTTAGGGGCCACCTGGTTGGAGAACTCATGGAAGTCCAGTTGCCTGCCGTGCTTGATGATGTACGGATACAGTAAGGGGTTCATGATGAACGTCATGTATTTACCTGGAGGGGGAGAGAGGAGACGATTGAGTAAATTCATGGATACCTCAGTGACACAACATCTAGGGAGGATTTGATTTTTAACAAGTGGGTTTGTCACAAAGTGCTTTATGAAAGGCTTTCAGGTGATATACACCCTCTGGCGGCCATATTCAAGTCTCAACTCTTGGCAACAATGGCTGAGAACAGCTGATTGCATTTCTAACTTTATGACTCAGTTGTCTCAAAAGGATGACATGCAACAATGGTCCCAGGCCGGATTCAAACCCAGGACATTGCAGTTACATGGTACGCACCTTAGCCAAGGGAGCCACCACAACGCTGTTTGTTGTTTTTGACTGGCAACTGATCATTTCATTACTGATCCATCTGATTGATTTAGTGTTTAGATCATGTCAGCTTGTTAGCTAGCTAACCATAGTATCTGGTCAGCTAACCATCACTGTTTTGTTGTTAACACATCTGATTAGCACACTAACATAGTAGTATCTAGCCTTAGCACGCTAACATTAATATAAGTGTCTTTCCTAAATGAGCCTGCTGGCTACCTAGCTAGCTAACAGTTTGACCAGCTTAACTGAGCTGACTCTTCTCAAGCTACAACTCAAGACTAGGTTGACCTAGTGCAAGCCGGGCCCTTGATGTCTCGCCTCCTCTGGGCTTTCGCACCCTAGTATAATACATGTTCTGTAGCCCTCTGCATTGTAGTAATATACTATATATGTGGCACTTTGTACAATTTTAAAGGCCCATTCACATCTAGAACGATAACTATAAAGATAACTGTAACAAGGCTTAAATCGTTCTAAGTAAATAGAATGCCTGTGTTCACACTACAGCTATAACTATAAAAACATCCAAAACGACAAATATATTGTTGGTTCCATCTCAGAGCGATTTCTTTTGGATGTAGAGAAAATGATAAAACATTGTCAACCAATCAAAATAAAGTTCCACAAAGGAAGGGGTGGGACATTTTGGTAGTTCACTGCAGTGATGGCATTGCTTGCTGAGGAACTGATTACAGAAGTCCAGAGGAACCCGGCGCTATTTGACAAAGACCATCGGCTCTAAAAATGATGGAAGAGCTCTTAGGATTAGCAGTAAGGAGTTTACTGACTTGGATATATACTCCTTTCTGTTATTATCTTTTTAATGTCTATGACCGGAAGGTAACAAGTAGCCTATTGAAAACCTGTTTAGCCACGGTGAAGTCCCAGGTGTTCTCAGGAAACTCTCTGGAGACTAGCCTCTTTGATCCACAGTAGATAAGTGTCAGCTATAACTGACCTGAGAGAAGCAAGACTGTAAATAACTATTTTCTTAAGCATACCAACATACACAGCTTTGCACATTTTAAATACCAACCTGCTATCTGGACTGTAAATATATCTCCATATTGCTTCCTGTGTTTTTCAAGAAATTTATGGGCATCTTTTCCAAACTCCAAAGCCTTGCCAAGGAAAGGAATCCAGCCTTTTATTAGTGGAGGCTCACCATCTCTTCTGCAAAAGAGGGAAAGAGAAATCAATTTCAAAAACAACAACACCACCTGGGATCCGTCTTCATGATGAAAGTTCAAAAGAAGAGATTGTCATGTTCTACTGATGGACTTTCCCCAGCAGAACACACGTTTACATACAGTGTTGATTGTAGGCATCAAATGTAATATAAAAAAAAAATCCTAAAAATGCTCTTTTTCGTCTGCAGTTAGCGCAGAATGCAGCTGCAGGGCTTTTAGCTAAATCTAAGAGCCATGACCATATTACCTCTATTTTAGCTTCTCTACACGGGCTGCCAGGACATTTTAGAATTGATTTTAAGATTTTACTTATCACCTACAAGGCTCATGCTGATCACAGCTTGAGCAGGACATTGTTAGTCGTTCCAAAATCCAGGGTGAAAGCGAAGGCCTTCTCAGTTAGGGCACCGGTACTATGAAACAAGCTGCCTGCGGAGATCAGGCAGCTTCTTCAGTGTCTGAATTTCTGAGTCCTCATAACTCTGAGATCTCTTGCGTCCTCAAGAGATCTCACAGAGTTACGAGGACTCAAGAGACCTCTTGTGTCCTCAAACTGATGATTCCACGGACTAGGTTACATCTAAAAAGGCATTCGTGCCTTCTTTACCCAGCTACTAAATGGCTCCCCAGTCACACATCAGAACCTTATTTTTTTTATTACCTTTTTAATGTTTTTACTTTACTGATCTGATACTTGGACTTAAGATACTTTGATTTGAACTTGACGCAAGGCCGCAATAGAAATACACATTCGCTCACATAGTAGCCCACCTCACGGTAAGAAGATACCTCACATATGCCTGTTGGAAGTGCTCTATAAATAAAGTTTATCATTACTATTATTACTGAAAAGCGTCTGGATTCTTAAAATGAGAAACCAAGCGTTCAATCTGGTTTATGAGAAATGGTACTGAAGAAACCAATTTCATGTGGTCTGATTCTCTACAGAGAAGCAGATGCAGGGTAACAAATTTGTAACAATTTTCTTTTCTTTTTTTGGGGTGGGGGTGGGTTTAGAGGGCATTTTTTGCTCCCTTGATCTGATTCTAAGGGGCATTTTCGAGGGTAATTTTATTTAATTTTATTTTGTAATGTATTTGCATTTCATATTGGCAAATAAACACACAATTTGTACCACTAAGATTTGTTTTTACAATTCAGTAACAACAGTTCATTTTTAAGAGACCTTTAATGAACTTTCAAGGGCTTTTTGCCCTGCTGAGACCCTGTTCATTTCTAAACCTGGTTTTCTATTTCATGCACATACCATTACATAGCACCAGCTCTGGGTAGGGCACTGGGCACTTATGAATACTGCGCTGGAGGTGGTGAACTGTAGCTTAGTGAGGTAAACATGTGGGTGTGATGCACCGGGACGCTGCTTCAGACCTCAAGTCTTTTCATGTTCAGAAATGTTAATTATAAGCCAATGAGTGTCAGGTACAAGCAGTGTGGCTGTTTCTCAAACATGCTGTGAGTTATCCGTAGTTTAAAACACGTAACTGTTTGCACATAATTGCTGTCAGTAGTATGAACACTTGTAGAAATAAGATGATAAACACAGCACACCCAAATTCAGAAACAGCTCAGCAGCATAAGCAGCTATCTGTCCCTACCCGCCTGTCTTGGTGTTGGTTGGCTCCCTAATGGAGCAGAAATATTATTGCTAAAACCAGTCTGCAATGTCTTCCAGCTGTCTACGCATTTTGACGTTAGGCCCCTAAACTGTTCTTCAGCAGTGTGACCCAGCGGCTCAAAGTGTGGGACAGCTACATGTAATGTTTGAGGTTGTGGGTTCAAGTCTCAGAAAGTTGGTAAATTATGGGTTATGAAGGAGAACGCCACACACAGATGAAATTTTACAAACATGTCAAGTTGCATCAAGGTTTTTTTTTAAATATTGGAAATCTTTTGCCATTGCATGATGTAATGTATTATATATGCAGATTGAGTCCAGCAGTGTTTAGTCTAATTATATATAGTATGTTTGTCTACATGTTGTTGATAGATTTACATATAGTGTCTTACATTTTGCATTTGTCTCTCCACATATTGTGTCAGTTACATAGTAACTGTGTCTATATATTGTACCTGTCCCTGTGTTGGAGCAGCCTATAGGAGGCAGTATATTGCTGTGCAGTGTCTTTTCCAGTCATTTGCAGACTGGTTTTAGCAACAACATTTAGGTAGTGACAGATAAATTAGCTGCTTATCCGGTTAGGCTTTGCCCTCTGACAGAAAGTTATGAACAAGGCACTTAAGCCCTGCTGCTCCAGTGGAGCTGCTCTGTGGCCAACAGTAGAAGACAGTGGAAAGTCAGCTTCTACTGTCAGTGGCCAACAGTAGAAGACACCCAGTGTAAATGTGTGGAACTGTATTAATGTGCGTTGGCAGATACTCAATATTTAAAGGGTCTATGTGTAATTTCTGGTCCAATGTTGGCCTCTATTAGATTAGATTAGATAAACTTTATTATCCCACGCAGGGAAATTCAATGCGGTGAAACAATAAAGAAACAGTGTTGTCAGTCAGTGTTGTCATGACGACAGTATTCTGCCCTCCGAAGAGCGAGACCATCATCAGCATGGTGGGCAGTTTGGACTGTTTCACAATCAACAACAATGGATCTTCTATCATGTTTTAGAGCATTTTTGTTCGCTGTGATCAGGATCCTGACATCACCACAGTTCTGTTGTCTGTGGATTTTTAGAACATATCAAAAGGTAAAGAGCCGCTCCGTTAAAATTCAAACTGTTCGGAGGATTATATGCACGCCGAATTTACCAGACCACCCTACCGATTAGTAATAAAGTCTCAAATTATATTTTCCAATGTGTGTTTTTTGCTGATATGCAAGGCAAAATCAAATTGCCAGATTTTTGAAGGGACCTTGGTGTGGCAGGAGGGCTTTCAGGAACCTCTGCTGATATTTACTAGTCATATTATGCTTCAGGAAAGCAGAAATATTACACATTTAACATTTAATAATTTGGATATGTAACAGAGACAAATTTAGATTGGGACATCCACAGTGTGATCATCTCCATAGAAGCACTACAGATAAAAACTGAATCATGAAAATTACAAATTACAAAAGGATACTCAGTCGTTCATAATCTTTCTAGGGAAACAGGAAAAGCAAAAACTATTTGTGTGGTGGCTACTGATAATTTCTCATCCTAATGTTATATTTAAGAGATCAATAAAGTTAATGTGTTTATGTGATTTTGTCATACAGGTCTGAAATACAGCGTTGAACAATTGAGATTTTTTTATCTTAAATTCCATGATATTATCACAATTATATAAATAAAAATTTCTCCTCAGCTCTTATTTCCATACCTGCCATTTCTCTATCATCATCTTCTATTGTCTGGCTGCTGTGACCTTTGACCCTTGACCTCTTAACTATTGGTTGCTTGTAATGTCGGTGATCAGGGAACTGAGGCTTGTTCGTCTGGTGGTTTCATCCTAAGTTGCTCCGGATAAAGACGGCCTTAAACTGGAAACACAAAGGAACTCATTTTTTTCTTTTTTGTTCTCGCTTTTCCCCGAAATCCACAGCATGCGAGAAGTCGGTTCATTTGGTGCCAAGAAGCAACAAACAACAAAGCCATGGTGTAAAGCCCCCACCCACACAGCGAGCAGACTCCAGAGTGAGCTGAGTGGAGACAGATGTTATATAATGACTACAGAGCTCAGACTGGGGGTCCAGCATTCCTCACATGCCACTGACTCCCTCACAGCGTTACAGTTTCACTATGACCGAAAGCTGCAGGAGACCATGGGAAAACAAACAAAAAGCCCTGCGTCTCTTTATATAAACTAGATTTGTAGGCAGTGGAATCGGTCGTTTTTTTTTCACCAAGCAGGAACAGATTCATTAAAGCTGCACTAGGTAGAGCCTGACCCAGTGTTGGCTGTTTTCGGGGTACCGGGTCATCTTAGAGGGCTCAATTCTACTGTGGCAGGATTCATTACCCTTTTAATTCTACTGAACTGGAAGCAGGCACAGCCTCCCACTTACACTATGTTGATTAAAGATGTTATGCAACACCTTAAATTGGAAAAAACTCAGATTCACTCTACGTGGTTCCATTGAGAAGTTCCATAAGACATGGCAACCCTTCATTGATTATGTTGAGGCAATAAATGTCCTCTTGGTTCTTTGCTTCAACAACTAGGTTATACCTAATGTAAGATGTCGACGATCACCATGTAAAGCAGCTTTGTACACTGAATGATACTTGTACTGTATACTGTATATGTTTTGTATGTGTCCTATATTATTTTTTTTATTTTATTTTTTTTTTGTCTATTTATTATTATTATGTATTTATTTATTTTATTTTTATTTATTTATTTATTTATTTATTTATTTATTTATTTTTACTGTGTGGTTGTCTGTGTATACACTCTGTACTGCTTTTTGGTTTTTAAAAAAAAAATACTTTATATAATTTGTATACACTGTTTACTGTTTGTTGACTAAAATACCAATAAACAGACGTTAAATATATATATTTTTATGTAATTGCGTAAAATTGTGTAAATGTTATTTTTGGACACATGTTGGTTTTCATATGTGAACACGTGAAAATTCCCATGTCCCATGCAAAAATGACATTTTCACTTGTGAATTGTCTCATTACATGTGAAATTAAGCTTTCACATTGTCAAATGTAATGGCAGATGAAAAAGTGATAAAAAAAAAAAATTCACCTATGAATTTAAATTTTCGCATTTGAAGTAAAAGCTGTTATATGTGATGTCACAATACAAGGTGAAAAAAATTGTTCACATATGAAAACCAACATGTATCCAAAAAGCACATGTGACTTTTTTGAGTGAAATCCAAAAGTGACAGCAGCAGAGAAAGCATTAGATCTTTTCCTCTCTGGTTTCTTTGGTTTCGCCTACCTGACCTCATCACCAAACCCCATCACAGTCCCTGACCCAGATCACCCACTCCATCTCTTCATCTCATTAAATAATAGATAGGTAGGAAGAAGGCGAGAACATGGACCTTCAGCTACTAGAAACCGTAGACGCTCTGTCATGTAGAGCTGGCTTCAGGCTTCAGGCTTAATATGGGTGGTTAGCACTGTAGCATACCCAAGGAAACAGTTCTGCCAATTCATTTCATGTCTTAGTATTTTGAAAATAGCTGTATATTTAGTCAGATTTTAGTCACGGCATATTGATTAAATTTTGTTAATTATTTACGGACTAAAATGGCCTCTGATTTTAGTCGAGAAAATTACATTATAGTTGGTGAAAATATGTCCACTTCAATAGTTAAACCTTATAAAGAGAAAACAAGCACAGATCCTGTACAGGACTGTAACGTTACTTAAATAACACAAGATGATAACGTTACCTAACTTTACATTTTGTAGGGCAGCAAAAGACGTGTTACAGTCTACAAATCCCAGGTGAGTTTGGAGTAAATTGTAGAATGTCAAGTTTCACTTTTATTTTCAAACCGGAGACTCTGTTGGATTGAGTTCACTGCTGCTGGTCTGCTGTCTGCGCTTCTCCACATGACAGACGTGACGTGATGTGAGATTGATTTAGATCAATTTCTATACACTGATCAACTTTTGACTTTGTGCCTCTGTATGTAAACACTGCATCTCACAGTCAAAGACGCCCTCTAGAGGCCATCTGATGAAGCGACAGATGTCTGACTGACCGCCTGACCTGAATTTGGTTCCTGATGCCTGATGCCCAGCAGCACTCTTTTAGTGCGGATTACATTTGCAACATAGTGAAGATAATTCGTTGGACGAAATCAGACGTGACCAGGCCTTAAAGGACAATTCCAGCCTGATTTAAGGTTTTGCAATTTTTTTTTTATTTTCCATTCTTTTAATGTTAATTGTGACATTGTGACATAAGTGACATTTTCTCTATTTTATGATACTTTTAAATCTGTGTTGCCAAACCTCTCAGGTTCATTCACTCCCATTCAATTCCAAATGGCAGAGAAAATTCAGTCGGTAGGTAATTCATCACTGTGAATGAGAAGCCGATATTTGCTGTTTGCAAAGTTGCATCAGAACAATAATATCAGGTTAGAAACGTTTACATTTTGGAAGAAGAGTGGGCGGCGTTTCATGTTAATGTGTGCGTTCCAGAACGCAGCCGAGACGAGCCGCCATCTTACCTCTTTCCACCTCTCTGATTTCCGTGTTTTCCTCTCCAAAATAAAACCAATAGCTAACATTCATTGTTACTGTCTGTAAAGCATCTTTGAGTATCTAGAAAAGCGCTCAACAAATATAATGTATCATTATTATTATTATTATTATCATTATTATTATTATTCTCTGGGGTTACATTAAGCTCCGCCTCCTGTCAATCACAACCGAGTCAAGCCAACAGACAAATCAAAGCAAGACTCCTTTAAAGAGTTCACATCCTTCCACAAATATTTGGATTGGAAGATAATGTTTGATACCGAAGGTGTAGGATGTCCTTATTTACCCTTATTTTACTCTTGTAAATTAAATAAAACATTGGCAGAATAATTGTTAGATTTAGAGTTCATTAACCTGGTTCTGTGTCCCAGCTCGGTACAATCTGTTCCTCCCTGTTCTTGTTCCTCCCTGTTCCAAGAATAATGAGATATCGTTCTGCACACTTAGTACTGAATACCTGTCACTGTTTTACACAATGATTTCAGGAAAAACACAAAAGCCATTTGTCAGGCTGACAGCATGACCGTGGGTTTAACTGTGCTATTTTCTTTAAGGCGGGGCGAGGAGCATACACACTCGACCTGGACTCTCTGCTATACTCCCTGCAGATATAATAAACCATTATAAACCAGCAATCGTTGTTACAGACGTGTTTATTGATCCCACTGTTAGACTCACAGGGACTTGTGCCCATTTAAAAAGATTGTTCACCTTATTTTCAAAATGTTTTGGTTCAGGTGATAAAGCAGGTCCCTCTACCAGAGGTTGATAAATCAAATGGACTTTGGACTTCACCTCTGACTCTGAAGTGTTGTAACCTAATAGCCAACTTCCTGAGAAATATCTGAGTATGTCAGACATTAATCCCAGGCCTCCACCTGGCCTTGACCCATTTGGAAACAGAAGGTGTGTGTGTGAATGTCTCATACTCAGCATGCAACACCTTCATACAGCAGAAACTGGTCTCTAAACTCGGCACACTATAGGAACTATATTTGAACTGGATAGAGGAACAGACACACGTAGACAAACATACATACATACTCAAAGACCACGTACATGCATGCAGACGGTGACACACGCCTATAAATATTATGCACATACACATAAAGTATATTGCCATGAATTAGGGAACATACACACGTGCACACATACACTTACGCAACACATGTAAAATGATTGTAATGTGATGTAAATATTGTAATTTTTGTATGATCATGTCACACGTATGAGAATGTCACTATTTATTATGTGCTCAATTAACTAATGTACTTTTGGTAATGATGATATGTTATGACCATTTTTAAGTGGAAAAGCCTAACCAGGGACAGGGGTCACAAATCAGCCTTGGCTAGAAATCCCATATGCAACACATCTGTATCATGTTTGTTTTGCATTGTCCCTGACAAATAAACTATACTGAACAAAAATACAAACGCAACACTTTTGTTTTTGCTCCCATTTTTCATGAGTGGGAATAAAAGATCTAAGACTTTTTCTATGCGCACAAAAGGCTTTTTTCTCTCAAATTTTGTTCACAAATTTGTTTAAATCCGTGTTAGTGAGCACTTCTCCTTTGCCAAGATAATCCATCCACCTGACAGGTGTGGCATATCAAGATGCTGATTAAACAGCATGATTACTGCACAGGTGTGCCTTGGGCTGGTCACAATAAAAGGCCGCTCTAAAATGTGCAGTTTTATCTTGAAAAAATACATTTATTAGGCACTGAACTATGGATCTCACATGACTAGGGCTACAGATATGCATTTTTTGAAAACCAGTCAGTATCTGGTGTGACCACCGTTTGCCTCATGCAGTGCGACACATCTCCTTCGCATAGAGTTGCTCAGGTTGCTCTGGGATGTACTATCACCTGTACATTTATACCCAATAAAGTCAATCAATCAATCAAAGTACTGGTATAAAATTCTACTGAAGTAAACGTAAAAAGTCTCAATCTAATTTAAAATGTCGTCAGAGTAAAAGTTCCTCTTTAGAACAGAGAACGTTGTTAGCTGTGATCTTTTCCATGTGACTCTAAAAGGAGAGAGGACAGAGTTCAAACTAGATTATTCTAAGTAAATGTAATTAGTCACTTCCACTGTTGTCGGTGACCATGGCCCACTGCTGTACTCTCTGTTCATCGGTAATGGAAAACGTCCTTGAATCCTTAAGTAAAGTAGGAACACCATAATGGAAAAATACTCCAGTAAGTCCTACATTCAAAGTTTAAGTAAAAGTCTGAAAGTATTAGCCGTAAAATGTACTGAAATATGAAAAGTAAAAGTCGTCATTCTTTCAGAGTGTTAAAGTATTGAAGCATTAACCTGTAAGAAGTATTTTAATGTTCTCGGTCTAACTGCTCCATATACTGTTGGGGAGTTTAAACTCTTAAGCTTAAACTGTATTTTATGAGCTCATCGTATGTTTTGCGTGTAAAACCTTATTCTGCACACTAACTAGTAACTCCAGCCGTCAGATAAATGTAGTGGAGGAAAAAGTACCTCATAATTGCACTTCAGTACAATTCTTGCGTGAATGTACTTTGTTACTTTCCACCTCTGCTGTTCATCCATCACTGTGTGGCCATGCATGAGTCCAGCACCATTATTAAAGGGGCAGTCAGTCAGGCTTTTACTGCTCCACATTACCAAATGAACATAATATATCTGCAGGGGTTGACAGGGATGTTAATCGATACCAAAGACTCAACGATTACTTGGCAGCTGCTGAGATTTCTGGCTTTCAATACTAACAAACTAACCCGCCCACTGGAGTTTCAACACACTCCCAATCCCCAGTTTCTTGCAGGCCACATCACCATTAACTCCTCTTCTCTAGATAAAAACTTAAGAAAGCAGACCCGCGCCTCAACTGCCTGAGGAGTCTGAGAAGAGTCAAGCTGTCCTCCAAAACCATCAGCTTCTACAGGTGGAACAGAGAGCATGCACGGCCTCAGACCACAAAGCCTTGCAACAGGTGGTGAAAACAGACAAATACTCCCAAACATACAGAGGAAGGCTTCATCAGTATCATCAGAAACCAATGTTCCTGCGGTAGAGTCCTGTCCTGTGCCGACCAAACCCCAGAATCTGGACCCCACTGGCTGTCGGCGACCAAACCCACCACAACCATGGACCGTTTGGTCGGTCTGGTAACAGCTTAACTGACTCAGGAACAGTTTTTAACCCTAGAGGGACGCAGCTCAGCGTCCATATTACATCATAGATATTCTCATTAACAACTCAGAGCTCCTATCACATAGAGACTAGCGGATAAAATGTGCCGAAAGTGCAGACTCTGAACTTTCAAATGTTATGAAGTCTGTAGACCAGAGATGGATTGGCCATCTGGAAGTTCTGGAGAAGTCCAGAACGGCTGCTCGTTCCAGGACGGCCGCCGGCCGCTGGCCTGGCCCATTCGGCCGCACACATATTGCTAAGATCTGAATGACAGTTCCTTATTATTTCTGAGTCAGAAAATTGAGTCATAGTGTTATATCGACAGTTGCCACAGAGGGCGCTAATGCAACCATTTGGTTCCTCCTTAGCCTCAAAACACCTGAAGAAGTAAGCGGAAGTCAGATCGTGAGCTACAGTCCGAAATTAAAACATAAAATTAACTAGTAAACTTGCTACCTGCCTCTTCACTTGTCAGTGTGGGACATGTGACCTTCAGCAGGCGAAAGATCTGTATAGATATATCTATTATCTATCTAATATATCTGTGAGACTGGAAACTGGTGACACTTCTCCATCGGTACTGGAATTGGGCTCAGCACCAGAATACCATGTTCAGGATCAGTTTCCACTCTGATATTTATTTACTTGTTTATTTAACAGGGACAAATGCATTAAACATTGTTTCATATATAAAACACAAAATAGATGCCATGCAAATGGGTTTTTAGCCACGGCTAATTTGCAAACCCCTGTCCCTGGCTAGGCTTTTGGAGCCTAGACAAAATAATTGCAGCCTCATGCAATTTGGAAATTGCAGTAGTTTGTAATGTGATTTTAGATTTGTTTTGATTAATTGTGCAGCCCTAGGGCAAATCAGGTGGTTACATTGTATAATAATTCTCCAGTGCAGAGGTTCGCAATCATGTTCCATCATGAGCAAAGAGTGTTTAGGCTTCCATTCCAGCCAATCAATACAGCAGCCGATTTCACTGATTAACACACTTTCACCCAGAGAGGAGGAACCGCTCGGTGACATGAGCTGCTGTGGCGTTTGGCCGGAGTGAAAACCTGCAGCCTGCAGCCGGATCACAGTGCATCAGCCGACCGGCCTTCCTGTGGGAGCTAATCAAGCCGTTTCCCCTGAGCAGGAGGACGTTCCTCTGTGCGGAGAGCGGCCGCCTGCCTCTGACCTACTTCTCACACAGAAAACACAAAACTGCTGAACTCACACAGCAAACGACACCCAACAACACCCATTCAGTCCGTCTGACCTACGGAGGAAACAGGGATTGTGTAACGTAATTAGGGCAGGAAACCAACTTTTTCATCCACCGGCCACAGTAGCTGATAGACTGAAAAGTTACCCGCTGCTTTCACTATTTCACCAGCCAACTGGATGTTAAGAATAGAATAGGACTCCAAATGATGGCTGGTTACCTGCCAAAGTGGCTGCTAGAGTAGAAAGACTTACCCAAAATCATTTGGCTGCTGGTCATTCCTCAACCTGGTTGTAATTAAAGGGGCCGCTGCACACGATGCATGCTAATGGAGAGTAAAACTACTGAGGGGTTTATATTCCAAAATGCTGTCTATTCTATATTTTGGGGGAAAAATGCCTGAAATTCATAATTCAGCATCTCTAGAGGATCTAGTTTGTAAGTGTTCTGATTTTGTCAACCAGGGAGTTAAGTTACTATCGTTTAAGATCATCTGTTTTAATTAATTTAATAAATTGCGTGTGTCAATCATTTTGTATGAGACTTTTTTTCAAATCTCATCTTGCACTAACTCAATAAAACCCTCGTAAAAAACATAAAACTTTTCTTATCACTCCATGTCCTTCAAATGTGCAACGGCAACAACATAAACAAACCTGCATTTCTTGATTCTCTTAGAAAGGAATTTCCAAACACATCCATGTGTCTTGTACACAGTTATGACCTACATGTGACCTCATATGTAGGTCAAGTTCCTTCACTACACCACGCCTGATCTCTGTGATAAACCAAGCCTCTCCTAACAATAGAGACCCATGTTTCCAGAAACGGTGAGTAGTTACCTGGAGATTTTAAACAGTTTTCTTTACAAAGTTTTAATACGTAAATAGCTGGGGGGGTTTTCTCCCTCTTTCAGCTACAGGTAGATGAGCCGTAGTGAAGCTGATGTTGCTCTTACAAACTTATGCAGTTGTGAATAAAAGGGGAGTAAACTTTGATATATCATTATAAAGCAAACAACCACAAAATAAAAAAAAAATCAATACATATGATGTAGTTGTAAATACAAACAAGGGTAAACTGTAACCTCCTGATCGCCACCTGAGGCTGATGGAGTCGAGCGTCTGCATGTCTGTGAACGTGCGCGGGCCTCGTGCGCGGGCCTCGTGCGCGGGCCTCGTGCACGGGCCTCGTGCGCGGCTGTGCTCATAGCTGTCTGCCAACATACTTGCATGTAACGCTTACATGTGCACTAGAGGGCAGTGTGGCATTTACCAAACCTAAACACAGAGGAGAAGCCGAAAATAAAATCTAAACAAAGAGACGCGCGCTCTGGACGATCTCGTGATGTCACTCGTTGCATCGTAGCGTTTCGTGTTGAGAAATGGAAGCGGCTCAGAGTGACAGCAGCCTGTGACCGGATGTTGAAGCAGAGTTTAGTAGTTTAGTAGTTTAGTAGTTTAGTAGTTTAGTAGTTTAGTTGCGTGCTGCGCTGACGTCAAGCTACCGCAGATCCTTCCCTGCTCAGCCAATCAGTGTTTGTCTGACGCTCGGGAACGCAGATACACTCGTCCCAGTGCGGCCCCTTAACGCTCGGCCGAGACACTAACCGTCAAATTTGTGCGTTCCCGTGAGCCGCGCCGTGACAGAGGGCGTCCCGTCACCAAGTGAAGCGAGGCTCCCTCCAAAATGAGGCAGTTGAAGTGCAGGTGGAGGAGGAGACAAATTAACTCTAAATTAACTGGTTACAATCTAAATTAGTGTAGTGTTATATTTAATTCTAAGAAACAATGTAAATAAAATAGATGTGGATTTGCCACATTATGTTTGAAAACAATTAAGTTTGATAACTATGAAATTATAAAAAGGAAAACATGGCTAAACCATGGGGAATATCAAACAATGAAAGTCTGCACACTGTAGCTCTCTTTTGTTGCTTTATTTGCACCACAGTCTGAGCACACTGCTCTTCTTCAGACTTGAAAAAAGGTGTAGACCAAACAATTAGTCAGATCAGACCACCTGGGGTAAGTCACATGGTGTGGTAAAGTTCACCATCTAAGTGCAATCATATAGCATATCTATACACACATAAGAATTAACCATGGGGAAAACATAAAAACAAGACTTAATATATTATACAAAAGAGCAACTTCTCAGGTAGAAACAGACATTTTACAATTTCGCCATTCATTTATGCTTGGCAGATTTTTATTTTTTTTCAATGATTTAATTTATTTATTCAGGCCCATGAGGCTCTGAAACAAACACACTGACAATATTGAGAAAATGCGTGTTGCTCAATCTGTAATGCACCAATGATGAAACACATGCAGGAGTCTTCTTTTTATGGTCTATGGGCAGCGCTGCATATCTTTTTTTTTTGGTGTTTTTGTTTTTCTGTTTCCCCTTTTTTTGAGTGGGCATGTCCTCCCGAAAATGTATTTTGGTATATACAGTATATATTTTGTATATTTGTACATGGATGAATTTGAAGTTATAGGACCCCATGGGGCATTTGTATACTGTAGACTTGGGCTGTGTCTTATATATATATACCACTAACCTGAAAAAAATGCTTCGCTTATTAGTAATATCAAAAGGATTTTGAATGTGTACGATTATAAATATTGTATGTTTTGACAGTTGAGGGAATCTTGAATGACACAGCTGTGGACTATTACGCAATCATGGGCTGTATTTAAGCACTATGTCACTTTATGAATGATAAGTCTTTAGAAAGGTCAGTGTGGCCGAAACGTCGACTCTTTTTAATAAATCAATGCAGAGGTGATGCGGGTGAAGTGTGTGCGGGAATTGACTTTTTTTTCTTTGGAGTTGGATCTTCGGGGTAAATGATTCCCTGCACCACAAAAGAGACAAAGCGAGTGGTGTGTGTGTTGCCTTCTACTCATCCAGCGCTGCATGTGGAGCGTCATCATGGTGGAGCGGCAGAAACAGCAGCAGCTTCGCTCAGAACCGAGCCGCTTCATACAAACAAGATGAATTCACTTGAACACATTGTTTAACACATCGGGTTGAAAATAGGAAAGAATGTCTAGATTCTTCTTTCTCTGCACAACAACCTGTCAGCTCCGGCTCAGAGTAAACTGTCGTCATTTGATTGTGCGTTTGTTTAATGTGGCCCGGCATCCAGGTTGAGTGGAGTTTTCCATTTTTAAGCACTGTGATTGGTCCAAATGTCCAAACACCGCCCAGCCAGAAAACTTTGGTCGTAAAACGAACCAACCAGTAGTTTAAGCTCCTAAAACAGGTGCAACCACCGGTACTGCTCTGTATTGATTTTTTCATAACCGGAACACGCAACGACCCCCTGATATAGACTTAGATTTGTTTCCTCTGTCAACAAACATTCCTGACTAAAGCCCCGGAAGCCTGATGCTGATGAGGGAGCGCTGCGCGACGCGTTTATCTGTTAAACGACCTGTTCACCAACATCACAGACCACAGGTGACAACCTGACCGACCGTTAGGGTTTGCAGGACAGCAGAAGATGTGGATGTCTGTAAAAAAAAAAAAAGTGTGGCTCTGTGTGAGATTCAATATGGCGTTATCAGTATGAGACTTTAGCTGCGTTTAGCGCATAGGAGAGAGACCATCTGTTAGTCAGAGGCGCCCTCTAGAGGACATCTCACTAAGTGTTACCTGACTGACTGACTGACTGACTGACTGACTGACTGACCTGAGAAAGTGGGAAAAAGCAAAACAAAAGATGGAGGGTGAGGGAGAGACGCAGACTTTCAGCTGTAAGTTTTCCCATTACTTTGAATCGATCTCAGTCAAGGATGCAAAGAACATTCTGGTCCGTTGTAAACTTTGTGTGGCAGCAAATCACTTTCCACAGAGAAAAACACAACATCCAATTTATCAAAGCATCTGATAAGACGGCAACACAGCGATGTGAAACCAGGGAAAAACAACCCGACAAGGAGGATCTACTGCCAACGACGAACGCACTCCGACTGAACAACAGATCTGGGATCTCATTTATAAAACAGTGTGTAGGATCCATACCAAAAGTGTACGTGCGCACAAAAGCCGAAAATGGCGTGCGCCCAAAAAAAAATCAGACTTATAAAACCGTGCTTACGCACACCTGCACGCAATTTCCCCTTTATCCAACTTGAAATGTTGCGCACGTGCCTCATACTCCGCCCCTTCACTCCCACAATTAACCATAGATGGTCAATGAAACGCCCTGAATGAATACTGATGTGTATGTAAATATGTTTGTCATTCCATTCTCCCGTGTGAGAAAATGGCAAAGCCAAGATACATTTCCCCGGTGGAAAAACGCATAGACAAGTTATGTATTCTCATTTTCTGACTCGGGGATCAGACAGTGAGACCGGGGTGAACAAGAGGACGCTGCGCCTGGCACCGGCGTCTCCAATGCGCCCCGTGCGTCATAACGCATCATTTATTACCTTGAGACATCCAGTCCAATTGCCTAACACCTTGAATTTGTCGGATTTAATTGTGACAAACTGGGTCTCTGCTAAAAGACTGCAATGTACGTACTTGAGACTAATTCACACCATGTCAGCCTATAATGACATATAGATGCTATGTGGACAAATGATCAGTTTGGAACTAAAGCAACAAAGACGCTATTTAGTTATAACCTAGACGTTCTACCGACAAGGACTATTATTATTAGAGGGGTTTCTAAGTTGATGTGGAATCGGCCTGGAAATTAACTTAGTGTAAAGGCCATTTTTTGCTTTATTTTACTACTTTGCCATCTCAATCACCGTTTCCTGTCTCCAAAATGTTCGTACGCATGGGTCAGAGTTAACGTAGCCTACAGGTGCGCACATTCTCCCGTCAAGTTTGTTTTTTATAGATCACAACTTTTGCGTGGCAATTGGCGTACGCCTCTTTCAGGCCCCGTTTTGTGCGTACGCAACGTTTATAAATGAGGCCCCTGGACTTCAGAACAGCTACTCAGCAGAAAAAGAAGTGATGGATTATTTGGGGTCAGGAGGATCTGGGATTGAGACCCTCAACCAGCTCTCAAACATCAAAATCATTTACATGAAGTACAAAACCCTGACCACATCTTTACAAAAGACTAAAGTGAGTCTAGTCTCAAAGACTAAGGCTACACTTACTGCTGCGTTGTGTTTATGTAATAGAGAAATGACATTTCAGGGATAGCTCTAACCCTAACCCTCATTTGACCCGCACCCGCCCGACCCGTTCTCCGTATTATCTTCAGTAACTCGCCCATCCGCGCATCACTACCGCACAGCGAACATGTTCGGGTTGTCGGAGCCGCGCGCGCGTGCGTGCGTGCGTGCGTGCGTGCGTGCGTGCGTGCGTGCGTGCGTGCGTGCGTGTGTGTGTGTAACCAAACTGAAATGAAACTTGTGTAAAGTTAGATAAACTTACCTTTTCCTGCCATAGTGCAGATAGAGCAGGTAGCAGGAGAGGAAGCCGAGCAGGACGAGCAGCAGCATGTCAGTCCAGGTCTGTCGGTTCTGTTCTGTTCTGTTCTTTTATTTTACTTTCTGTTCCTTCTGTTCTTTCTGTTGTCTGTTCCTTTCTGTCTGTTCTGTCTGTTCCCGTCTGCTCTGTTATTTCTGTTCCTGTCTGTTCTGTCAGTTCTGTCAGTTCTCAGTCTGTTCTGGGACAGTCTGTTTGTCGGTATTTTACACTGCTGTCAAGCCAGATAGAGTAAAACAAAAAGCATTTCCGGTCCCAACCTTCAAAATAAAATCCGTACGGAAGAAATCAAATTCAATATCAACTTTTAAATCACTGCTCAGCAGTGACGATTCTAATACATTAAAAATGAACTGTAATGCAATACAGTTTGATTGTTTTTAATCAACTGTGTCGAAATCCAGCAAAAAGAAATTATTAAACAAATGACAAGTTTCATTTGACTTGTATTGTATTATTTAAAAACAGACTCTAGACTGAAATATGTGGAGAAGAAGAAACTTAACATCGACACCTGTCGCTCCTCAGCTCTTCTTTCTGCCAAAAGGCGTCTTATGGCACAAACTCTTAAAACAGCAAAATTTTACATTTTTTGGGGTGGCACCAAGGGCGGCCAATCGGATTCAGAGGTGGTTGAAGTTCACAAATTCCTTACTACTTACTAAAAGTGCAAATACTAATCTAAATATATACTCTGGTAAATGGTGAAGCACCATTTCAAATCCTTTACTGAAGTCGAAGTACTAAAGTAGGCCTATATGCCGTTAAATTTACTTAAAGCAAGTAGTTTTACTTTGAAAAGTGGCAGGGACAAATCAGTAGGGTGTCTCAAGGTTGTCCCTCAAAAATTGTATTATTCTTTAAACACATTTACTGCAATTCCATGCAACTTTCTATGCCTACTCTTGACCACAATAAAAGTTGGATAATTATAGTCCAAACACATATATACATTTGAATAATTTATTTCAATTAAGCAGTCCTCCAATCACTACAGCACTATACAAGCCCTCAATCTAACACTGGCACCAACACTCCTTCATCCTACTGAGGACGACCCTGCCTGCACCACTCTCTCTGTGTACGGCCCAAATACACCTGCACCATGAGCAAACATAAGAATTCATTTTTCTAAGAAAGAAAAGATGCTGTTCAGGGTTCCTACACATTTTCAATTTGTTTTGAAGATTTTGTCTGGTGTTCAATATGATTTACGCAGATAGACATCTTGCCCCTGCTAACTAGGTCATATCACTGAAGACTGTTCTTCACAGCAACAAATATCAGAATATGTGAGATGATTGGCAGGGTTCCTACACGCTTTCCATTTTAAAATTCCAGATTTTTCCCAGACCCTATGTTCTTGACCGGATTTGATTTTGGTGGGTATTTGATATAATGCATGCTGACAGCGGCTGGGTAATAAGAGCGTCCCTCTATCTGAACATTATTCTGCACATCAACAAAACCTGTGGACTCAAAGTGGGTCTACAACATAAAAGCTACAATTATGTGTGTATCGGACCTTAACCGCAACATTTTCCATACTTTTCCAGACATTTTTTCAAATTCCCAAACTATTCAAGACCTGGAAATGATCAAATTCATTTTTAATACTTTTCCAGACTTTCCAGACCTGCGTAGGAACCCTGGCTGTTGTGCTTTTCTAAAATCAGCCTCACATTGGCTCCAAAAGAGAGTTTGTTGTTAATGATTGTACCAAGGCTACTTCTAATTATCTACCAGCTCAATGGATGCATGGAATCACCTATCACAGTCAGCTGAGGACCAGGTGGAGACTTTCCAAAGTCTGCAATCATGTCTTTTGTTTTTGTGACATTTAAGTGTAAAAAGCACTTCTCATACCAAGAAATAAAGTCATGGACCGCAGGCCCATGATCCCGCTCCTTTCCCTTAAGAAAGACTCACTATCACAGAATCATCTACAAACTTTTGGATTAATCTATTTTCATAAGAACTGCGACAGTCATTTGTGTACAATATATAAAGAAGAGACAACAAAAGACAGACAACAGCCTTGAGTGGAGCCAGTGGATGAAAGCAACTGCTTCTTACTGACCTCTGCCCAGTGACGTCATTCCGGTTTCACGCTGGTACCTCGCTGCTAGTGTGTCCACCTGTCTTATCATTCGTTTATACCCTTTTGATCTTTCCATTTAATCTGTTCCTTTTGATCTGTACACTTTGACTTCTGTTGGCTCATCTGTAGCAAGTTAGTAACATCCGCTCGCTTAGCTTGGCGCAGAAAGTTAGCAGCTTTTGCTATTAGCCCCTGCTTGGTTGGCTTATTTGTAGCCAGATAGTAACATCCGCTCGCTTAGCTTGGTTTGCTACCCACAGCAAATTAACACCTTTTGCTAGCTTAGCCCTATCGCCTACTGTGACGGCCCCTGCCTATCTGCTTTGCCTATCAGTGTGTGTGCTTTTGTCATTCTGCTGCAGGTACCTGGTTGGTGGACTGGGGCATTTGCCAGATTGGGAACACCTGGGCCCGGTGTTCCCAAGGGCAACAGACTCTGGAGACTCTGGCCTCACTTGCTGTCCCTCTGCATCCAGCTTGTTTGGTTTTGTTTGACTTTGACCTGTTTGCTTTTACACCTACAGCACCATACCCTTCACACATGCACTCACCTACATCACTGATCCTACTGATTTCCATGCCATATGCATCCATAATATTTACAATAAATTTTAACTTTTGCTGGCACTGCGCATCCATCTCCCCTTTTTGTCATGGCCTTACAGGCTGGGTTATGACACCTACTCAGCGTAGCTTTATATCATAGTGTAACGTTGTCACAGGTTAGTTTCCCCCCTCCAACGAATGCAAACGCCCGGAACTGATTTTGCAACAGGCACGTTTTATTCACACCACAACTTAAAATGCGTCCGCAACGTCTTTTATGGCGAGTCAGTTTACAGCTCAACACATACTCCGAAAACAGTGACATAGGTTTCAACAGACACTCCGCTCCAACTCCCCCTTGAAACATCAAGAAAAACAACATATTCAATAATCCAGCGAATACAATAATCCAGCAAATACATCCGAACATACAATATATACACACCCATAACATCCACAATCCCAAACACATACCGGTCTCGAAGCTTTTGCTCCTAAAGCTTGCAACCCAGATGAGCCTCACAGAGTCCCCGCACCTTCACAGTATAAACACAGGTACAACGCAATCAGCCTTTTACGCACTTCACCGCACAGCCCTCTAGCAGACCACATAACATAGTGTAAACATACCATTTAATGTAGCCTCAGCTCCTCGGTGCCCCAGGGAAAAATATCGCCTCACGCCGCAAGGCAGTCGGCGTCCAGCCAGCACACTTTCCCAACTAAACTTGGCACTTCCTTATCACGTCAACAGCAGCGCGCCCGGCTACCGTAATACTGTTATTCTGCGCGCAGCCACACTCGCAGCTGCCGCGCCTTACATTCACCCCCCCAACATAGATCATCGTCCCGAGGATAAAGACACAGAGCTAAGTACCTGCCAGGTCCAATTACCCTACATCACTGAACCCTCGTCTAGATTATCAATCAAGGTGGACAGAATATCTTTTAAGGTGCCTAACCACAGACTGTTAATGTGAGCCACTACCCGAGCTCCAGCCCTTCCTCCTCGCCTTGGGACCGCAGATCGTGGCAGATGAAAAGGATTGGAGTGCACGCCTGCCGTGCTTCTGGTAGACCGCCGCAGCACCACCGGAGAAGAGTCCCGTTCGTCTTCCGACAGCTCCGTTTCAGACCCCTGCTGTAAATCAACCGCTACATCCTCCACGTCACTCTGCTCATGCTCCACAGGCCCTGCCTGCAGATCTGCCTCCTCCAAATCACTGGCTTGCCCGAGCACTCGGTCAGGATTCTGCCCTTCCGTGCCCTCTTCTGAAGAAAACTTTGTTAGCAGCACCGCAGTTTCCTCTTCAGACCCCTCGTCAGCCGAGGCCCCGCTCTGCTCTAAGCCAGATTCCCCACCCATCCCGGGAGTCTGGTCCGCAGCCCGATCAGTACCACAGGGCCTGAGTTCAAGCCGGTGTACACTACTGGGAGCCTGGGAACCATCCACCGGAGCAACGGTGTAAACCGCCCCTTTGGGATTCGGCCGAGACAACACCTGATATGGCACTGGCAGCCACAGGTCTTGGATCTTGTGCCGACCCTTGAACGTGCGATTCCGCCGGTAGACCAACTGTCCCTCGTGCAGAGCACTTTGCCGTGAAGGGGGCCCGTTGCGTCGTCTCCGGGCCTCTGCATGCAGTGCCATTTGCCTCTGTGCATGACTGTGAGCTGCCTTTAACTGCCGCTGGTGTACGTAGATCCAATCGTCAGCAGTCCCATCATATTCCTCCTCCCCTACTCCCAACAGAATGTCCACTGGCAGATTAGGGGACCTGCCAAACATCAAGAAATATGGTGTGTAGCCAGTGCTGGAATGTTCTGATGTATTATATGCAAAGACCACCTCCGGCAAATGCTCCACCCACCTCCTCTTCTTCTCCGGAGGAAGTGTCCTCAACAGGTCATGGAGAGTGCGATTAAACCGTTCGCACTGCCCATTTCCCTGCGGATGATAAGGGGTAGTACGGCTTCGGTTCATTCCATAAACCTTGCACAGATTCTGTATTATCTCTGCTTCAAAACATCTTCCTTGATCCGAATGAATTCTTTGAGGAACCCCATACTTATGAATCCATTCCTTCACCAAGGCCCTTGCTACTGTCACAGCCTTCTGATCTCGGGTTGGAACTGCCACCGTGAACTTGGAGAATACATCTGTGAACAGCAGCACATTTTCACGGCCATCGCTTGAAGGCTCCAACACTGTAAAATCCATAGCCAGCACTTCCAGCGGTCGAGACGCCAAAAGACTCCCCCATTCTGTAACCACCTTTGGCAGTGGGGCCTTGGCCACAATGCACCGCTTGCACTTCCGGCAGTATTCCTCAATCTCTGCGTGCATCCCTGGCCAGTAGCACCTTGCTCGCACCAGCTGAAATGTCCTCTCTACTCCCTGGTGCCCATGACCATCATGCATGTGCCCCAGGACTTCCGCACGCAAACTGCGGGGTAGCAGCAGCTGCTTCAGGCGCCCCCGTCTGGAATCCAGGAGCTCCCGGTACAGCACCCCCGCCTCCTCAGTGATGTTATCCCATTGCCTCAGGAGTTCCACCGTTTCCCTGTCCTCCTGCGCACGTTCTGCCCGGGTGGGTTTCCATCCCCTCCCCCAATACTTATGGAATGCCGTGATCACCGCATCAGCTTGCTGCTGCGAACCCAAGAAGTCACTAGAATACTTAGGGAAGCTTGACGATACCCCCATGGTATTCACCGAAGCGGTGCGGTTGCCCCCTACCCCAGCTGACAGAGTAGTTTTCACTTGCTCGGCCGTTTGCCAAACCCCCGGGCCCTCAGCCTGTACATACTGCCTTGAAAATCCATCAGCATTGGCATTCTGCCTCCCCGGCCGGTATCGCAACTCGAAGTCAAACTGGGCCAGCTCTGACACCCATCTCTGCTCCACCGCTCCCAACTTTGCTGTTGCTAGGTGACTCAGGGGATTATTGTCTGTGAACACTGTGAATTTCCGCCCCAGCAGATAGTCGCGGAATTTATCTGTGACCGCCCACTTCAGAGCCAGCAGCTCCAACTTCATGGCGCTGTAGTTGTCCATATTCCTCTCGGAGCGCCGCAGCCCTCGGCTTGCATAGGCCACTGGCCTCCGGCCCCCCTCCCCGTCCTGTGACAGCACCGCCCCCAGCCCCTGATGGCTAGCATCAATCTCCAAATAAAAAGCTTTGGTGAAATCTGCATAAACCAACACAGGAGCCGAGGTGAGCCGCCTCTTCAGCATCTGAAAAGCACTGTCACATTCCGGGCTCCACAACTGATTAAAGGGGACCCCACCGGACCTTGAACCACGCCCCTTGTGGGAGCTCATGGCCGAGAGGGCATGAAGCGGTGCTGCGATACGTGAGAAGTTTTCCACGAATCTCCTGTAATAACCCGCAAAACCCAGGAAAGACTGGAGCTCTGCACAGTTTCCAGGACGCCTCCACTCAGCCACTGCACATATTTTCTCAGGGTCAGTAGCCACCCCCTCGGCAGAGATGACATGGCCCAGGTAGGACACTTCACTTTGGAATAGGGAACACTTGCTCCACTTCACCTTCAAGCCATGCTCGCGAAACCGTGACAACACCATACGCAGGCGAGCGAGGTGCTGGTTGAAGGACGTGGAGAACACCACCACGTCATCCAGGTACAGGAGCAGAGACTGAAAATGCTCATCCCCAAAGATGCGTTCCATGAGGCGCTGAAAGGTCCCTGGCGCATTGCACAGGCCGAAAGGCATGCGGTTAAACTCGAACAGGCCGAACGGTGTGCAGAATGCCGTCTTCTGGCGGTCACCCTCCGCTACCACAACCTGGTTGTAACCGCTGGCCAGGTCGAGCGTTGAAAACCATTGAGCACCCCCCAGCGCATCCAGTGACTCCTCAATTCGGGGCAGGGGGTACGCGTCTTTCCGGGTCTTCGCGTTGAGTTGACGATAATCCACACACATCCTCAGGGTCCCGTCCTTCTTCCGCACGATCACCAGAGGCGAGGAGTACGGGCTGCAACTCTCCCTAATAACCCCCTGCTGCAACAGCTGCATTATATGTGCTTTAACCTCCTCATACTGACTTGGAGGAAGCCTCCGGTAACGCTGCTTAACGGGGGTGTTCTCTAGCAGGGGAATCTCATGCTGTATAATCTCGGTGCAGCCCAATTCGCTATTACTCCTGGCAAATACATCTGCATTTTCATCCAGCAAATCTCTTACCTGTGCTAACTGCTGCTCATCCAAATGGGGACAGTTAAAGTCAAATGGAAACTTGGGCACCCCTACTGATGGCTGCGCCACTGTAGCCTCCTGTATGTTTACAGAAACCTCCACTTCCTGCGGCCCTACCTCCTGGAATGCTACCGAGTTAACACCCCCGGCCACCACATCCGCTACACTTATGCGTGCCAGGCGAGTGTGTGGATTTAAGCACACATCTGTATGGCCCACGTTAACAACAGGGACCATTAGCTCTCCTCCCTGCATCCACATATAAGACGTGGACACCAACAGATTACCCGGTAGCAACCCCTCCTCCACTCCTAGTGCCTCCACTACCACTGCCTGACCTGTGGAGTTGTTACTCTGAAACCCTGAAGCTGAAACAAGGCACATAGACCCGGCAGGTACGACAACAGGTGCAGAGGCCAGCACTTTAGCAAACCCCTCAGTAGTGGCTGAGGAAGGGGGCTCACATGAAAGACCAGGTGGACATGATGAACAATCTTTGCATTTCTTTATTATATTCATCCCAATTATACCCGGTACCATTTTCCTTTTTTCCCGTGTTACCTCGTCAGAGGGGTCTTTCACAATCAACAGCCCACACTGGGGATACCCCACCCCTGCAATTTCCACATCAAGTCGCAAATACCCCACGTATGGCAAAGGTGTCCCATTAGCCCCTTTCAAACTGAGCCACCCACATGCCTTCAAAGCAGCATCACCCATGTTTGAGAAATGTTGTCGAAAAAAACTTTCAGTAAGAACTGACACATTAGACCCAGTATCCCACAGACAGGCCAACGGGACCCCCCCCACCACAGCTTGTATTACTGGAACAGGACCCATCAGTGCTTCAGCTATCTCCTCCTGATCACTAGCTATCTCCACTGAGCCTCCTTGCCTCCCATCCGTAGTTTGGCTCCCCACTACAGAGGGGGAAAGTTTCCCTGCTGCCCCTGTGCAATCTCCCCTACAGCTGCCCTAGCACCACCAGCCCCTCCGGTGCCAGCACTACCTGCTCGCCCTGGCATCCCCCTGCACATCCTTGCTATGTGCCCTACGCCTTGGCATCTGAAACAGATAGGCCTACCTGCTGAGTCGTATCTGGGCTCCTGCCTCATGGCACGGGGCCGCCCCCCCATCTGAACCTGGAGCTGTGCTACCTCGTTAGCTAGAGCCTCCATTTTGTCGTTCTGCCTTTTCATAGCCTCCCTCAACTCCAGTAAAATGGGGTCCGGCTGTGCTGAAGCATTCACAGCAGAACACTCCGCTGCCGCTTCACAGGCATATGCAGTTCTCCCCCTCACATCGTCATCAGCCAACAATATAGCCTCCCCACATAATTTCTTTAAGCTAAGATCAGGATCCTGCCTCAACAGCTTTTTGAGCTCCCTGCGCAATGTAACATCCTTCACATTCTCAGCAAACTGATGTTTAATTGACTCCTCCCCACACAATTGATCACCCCCCTTACAGCGGCTCACTTCTGCAGCCAGGGACAGTAATGCATGAGAATACTCTCTCAACCCCTCCCCATCCCTCTGCTTTCTGTCAAAAAAACGCTTTTGAGCTTTTACCAATGAAGGTGGGTGACCATAGGCCTCCTCAAGCACTTTTAACATCCATTCCGAGTTTTTCCTCACCTCAACTGCAGAATGCTTTATCTCCTGCTGAGCCTCCCCTTCCAAGTGATCATAAATATAGGCAGCTTTTTCTTTACCCTTATACCTGTGATAACTAACAGAATTCTCAAGCTCATCAACCCAGTCATAGAAAGTCAAAGAACCTGCCTGACCAGAAAACATCACCGCTTTTCTCTCCTTTGGCAAATATACAATCTCCAAGGAAGGTGGGGGGGGTACAGGGAAGGAGGAAGGTGCGGCAGAAGCTCCAGCAGGTGAGTCACTCGTTTCCTGTGCATCAGGCTTTATTGTCCCATGCAGCTGTGCGGTTAACTGTTCATTCTGCGTACGCAGTTCGTCCATCTCTGCCTTTTCGCGCACCAACCTCTCCCGTAATGCCCGAACCTCGTGCTCCAAGTCCTGAGTAGACATTGCGTACCGACCAGCGCCGATGCGCAGCCACAGCCCGAAGAAAGCCGACAGCAGAGTGTCCCACGCTGATCTGGCCGATGTCTTCCCCTATGCCACTGTTTCTACAATTGCCACCGCAACTCCACCACCCACTCGCCACAAAAGACCCTGCTCACAGCGCCAAATTGTAACGTTGTCACAGGTTAGTTTCCCCCCTCCAACGAATGCAAACGCCCGGAACTGATTTTGCAACAGGCACGTTTTATTCACACCACAACTTAAAATGCGTCCGCAACGTCTTTTATGGCGAGTCAGTTTACAGCTCAACACATACTCCGAAAACAGTGACATAGGTTGCAACAGACACTCCGCTCCAACTCCCCCTTGAAACATCAAGAAAAACAACATATTCAATAATCCAGCGAATACAATAATCCAGCAAATACATCCGAACATACAATATATACACACCCATAACATCCACAATCCCAAACACATACCGGTCTCGAAGCTTTTGCTCCTAAAGCTTGCAACCCAGATGAGCCTCACAGAGTCCCCGCACCTTCACAGTATAAACACAGGTACAACGCAATCAGCCTTTTACGCACTTCACCGCACAGCCCTCTAGCAGACCACATAACATAGTGTAAACATACCATTTAATGTAGCCTCAGCTCCTCGGTGCCCCAGGGAAAAATATCGCCTCACGCCGCAAGGCAGTCGGCGTCCAGCCAGCACACTTTCCCAACTAAACTTGGCACTTCCTTATCACGTCAACAGCAGCGCGCCCGGCTACCGTAATACTGTTATTCTGCGCGCAGCCACACTCGCAGCTGCCGCGCCTTACAATAGCATCTGGTAGCCGCTAGCATAGCCTAAACTCCTAGCCTTCAGTTATTCATCTCCATCGCTACACTGGCAAGTACGGCTTCCTGTTCTGCCTGCCTTACTTTTAGAGAGGCTCACTCTATTAGAGAGTCGTGTCCGTCAGCTTGAGGACGATAGATTAGTCACGCTAGATACGACGGGCACTCCAGATATCTTATGGTCCTGGTCGGCTAGCAGGCCTGTTAGTGGTAGCGTTAGCCCGAGCATTAGCCACAACTCCCCAGCTAGTGTTGCCCCATCAACAATGAGTGACGACTTTATCCCGGTCCCGAGGCGTCGGAGTGCCTGCACGAGCTAGCTATTTTCAACCATTGCTCCCGGTTGAAAATCGTTTTGCTCCGCTTGGTAGTCCCTGTGTCCGGCATGCTGCCCCAGCTCCTCAGCCCTGCATTACACCACGCACCCTAGTTATTGGCGACTCCATTACCCGCAACATTAGGCTAGATACGCTGGCCGAAAAAGTCTGTCTACCAGAGGCCAGAGTTCTCAACATAGAGGCTAACGTTAGGGTGCTGGCAAACCACAGGCATAGGCACAAGGATAAAGCACACAACAAACAGACTACCTTGATACCACTGTAGTACATCCAATACCAACAATGCTAGGATGAAGCAATCTGAGATCAGTAAGATCAGCATAGCCAGGACACATGACCTCGCCAGAAAGATGAGTCAGCATCGATTAATCATCTCTGGTCCCTTTCCTGTGACTCTTAATGATGATATGATGACAGCAGACTAGTCGCCCTAAATCATTGGCTGGCCAAATTCTGTGAGCAACAGGGTTTCATGTTTTTTAGATAACTGGCCCTCCTTTTGGGGTAAACCCGGCATGCTTAAAGCGGACAGCATACACCTTACTGGGTCTGATGCCCTTACTTGGTCAAGGAACATCGACAGGTGCTTGAGACAGGCATGACACATTCCTCTAAGGCATGCTGGGTCGCAGGCACTTAGTGCGGGTTTGGAGTCTGATGGTTCAGACAGCATAGTGTATCTGATTATGACTATGTCCCTCCCTCGCCGTGCCACCACTTACCATCTCCTAGCCAAACATACTCACAATAAATGTATTCATATTGACCCAACTGGCAGCAGCATTGCCTCAACAAAAAAACGTAATGCATTCTCTCAAATCAGTACTGTATCCCTTCCTCGACTCCCCCCGTGCCAGCTCGTCCGCCCCCGGAGCAAAACACAGTACCTTAACTGAGATTAAACCTATTCCCAATGTTAATGAGTGCCCCAATACTAATCTCCCCTTCCACTCTAAAGTCTTGGAAAGAATAGTTTCTATCCAACTAACTGACTATCTCTCCAGCAATAATCTTTTTGAACCATCTCAATCTGGCTTTAGGTCTCGAGACTACTCTCACAAAGGTGGTAAATGAGCTACTCCTCGCCTCAGATTTTAACTAATTGTACTGTTATTTCCACTTGCCATATGTCTCAATTTATTATATCTTACCTATTAAATAATGTTTAGACTGATGGAATAAATGTCTTAGGACCATTTAGTAGTACTTTTTAGGGTCTTAGGTTAGTCTTAGGTGTTTTGTAGGTTGTAAATGTTACTGTATAATACATGCACTTTTTCAAATCTAGACGTGTTAGTAAACATATATTTTAAATTCTTAGTGTCTGGGCCCCTGTTCTCAAGCTTCAGATAGCTTATCAGGGTGTCCCATTTCACATATCTCCATTATGTCTCATATGATTCTACTTGTATTTTAACTGATTTGTGAATAAACTGAACTGAACTGAACTGACTCCATTCCTAGTTATCTATTATACAACAGGTAGTTCCGACCAAGCAATCTGATTGGTCAACTAGACATTTAGAACGTGATCAAATCAGCATGACAGCACACCTAGCCGTGCTCATCACTAAAAATATTACTCCGCCATATTATTGTACAATATATTTAAATATAACTGTGTTCAGCCTTGATGTTACGATGCTCTGGTATCCTCCATCAGCTGTGCCGGTGAGTCGGTGACACGGCGCTACTAGCTTAAAAATACATGTGAAGTTCGCGGACGTAGCAGCTAAATCTGTCCATGGAAAAATTATTTTTTTCAGCAGATATCTTAGTTACAACAAGATCGAGCTAGCGAGGCAGTTTTGTGTTTATATGTGTGGTATTTATTCAGTTTGGGAAATCCCACGATCTCTAGAAAGCATTAGCTCAAGTTGGCCGGCTGACTCAACAGGGACTAGAACTCGTCTGTTGCAGGTCGTTGCTAAGGCTCCGCCTACTTGCTGGAGCAGTAAACTCGGGGCATGTTCAATCTCAAAACAGTGTGCACCGTTTTGCTACGGTTTCCGGGTTGAACGTCATGTTTCCTCGAAATGGTGTGAAACGGGCTTTGAGCTACGTTGTCCCTCGTCTGGTGGGTGTGTCAGAGCTGCTACCCAATCAGCAGCGACGTGTATATAAACCCCACGGTATTAAAAAGGCAGTGCGCACAGACATATTTGACATATAAGATATATTTGTATCTTTTGCTATTGTATGTACCATTGTGGAGTGACACTTTCATAAACTTTTCTACTCCACTCTACTCCTCTAAATATACAATGGTAAATATTACAATATCATATCACAACAACAGTGATCAGCAATAATGATAGGCCTAATACTCATCATAAAATAATTAGCTCATATAGATCCTAACGCAGTCTCAAAGGTAAGAAGTGGATTATCCTTCACCTGAAATGTTTGCCTTGTCATCCTGAAATGCAAATGAGGCAAATGTTGGATCACTATAATTAGGAACCACAGTTTCCACAAACCCCTTCAGTCCATTGGGATGTTCTCTGCTATTCTGGACGGCAAGGGCAGTGACTGTAACATCGAGCGTATTTTGTAGTATTAAACACGGATTTAAAGAATGCAAAGAATGGCCTTCTCAGCTGCCATAGTTGCAACGCTTGCGTAACACAACAGGCTGTTCAACGCACCACCGTTTCCGTTTAAATAAACGTTTTGCTACGTTTTGTCGGGGCTGAACGCAGGGCAGGTTTCATTACATAGGAGTCTACTGACGTGACTGATTGTTTTCATCAGACCCCATGCATTTCCAGGGAAACGGAGATAACACTAGCAAAAAGTTTTTTTTATTTTGAGAGCGAATTGCCCCACAATATGAATACATTTTGTTTATATCTTTTATTTTGTTGGTAACCGTTGTATAATCGCAATATTACACGAGAGGGTGACCGCATCACTGTCGTGCCAATAATGACGGTAAAGCTCACCGTCTGGTGTAATATTGCTTAAATAGAATACACTGTCTCACACAACATTATCTCCAAACACTGTAAAGTTAACTTTGGAGTACCGCAGGGTTCTGTGCTACCTTTGCTTTTCTCCATTTACATGCTACTTTTAGGCGAAATTTTCTGCAGCCATGGTGTTAAATTTCACCGTTACATGGACAACACTCGAACATACAAACCCATTAGACCCTAGAATTATGCCTATTCGCTGTCAAAAATTGGATGTCACATAACTTCTTGCGACTAAATGGCAACAAAACTGAGACGCTACTGGTTGGCCCCAAAACCCAACTGCCTTCTGTTGCAGACCTTACTTTACATTTTGGGGATTGCTTAATTACCCAGAGTTCCACAGTAAAAAAATCTTGGCATTACTTTCAACCCACCTCTCTCATTTGACTCCAACATTAAGGATATCACAAAGATAGCATTTTTCTGTTGGTTAAGAAATCTTCAATCCAGCCAACAACATTTTTTTGGCAAGTAAATGCAGCTAGAGTGGCGATTTCAGCGAAATAATGGTGTAAATGTCAGTCTTTTCAAGATACTTGGGGATCGTTTGGCTTCCAGAGGTTTGGATTATGCTGGATGAGCTGGATGGAACCATTTTATGGCTGTTTTCCGTTATTTTCTGAACCGTGAATTTAGGTCCAGCAACTTCAGTTGTTTTGGAGAAGGCTTCTACGCCGTTCCGCTGTGGAGCTCATGTCGCTGCATGGACTAACAAACCTCACCCGAGTTCCAGCTGGCATTATTTATTTATGGTTTATTTGATAGGGACAGATACAATATACATAGACAAACTGAGAACAGCTATCCGATGCAAGTATCATAGTGTTTATAGCGGATGCTAATTTGCAACACCCGTCCCTAGAAGGGCTTTTGTGAGAATAAGAGATTAAAACAGTGAGGTAAAAAGAAGGTAAACCGAGTACAGCAAGATATAATAGAGCAGAAGATTAACAAAAAGGAAAGAAAGGAGGAAGGAGGGAAAACAAAAGGTAAACTGAGTACAACAAGATACCATAAAACACACATTTAGTAGTAACATAACTGCAGAAATCTAGACATGAGTACAAGTTTGTTGCTGAGTTAACCAGGATTTAGTAACTCTCTCTAAAGTGGTGAAGTTTGCATCAGATTTCAAGTGATCAGGCAGCGAGTTCCAGGACTTTGCTCCTTTCACAGAAAAAGCTGTCTGAGCAAAAGATGTTTGGGGGTGAGTGGGTATGACTGAATCAGAACTAGTCCTTCAAATTAAAAGCAGAGGAGAAATCAATAAATAGAAGCCTGGCATGAGGTTTGGGGCCCTCAAGATGTCTGAATAAAAGATTAAGCAGAGTCACAGTGACATCTTCTACTCCTCTGCCAGTCCTGTAGGCAAACTGAAGAGGCTCCAAACTGTTTTCAGTCTGTTGTGACACTTCTCTTTTGATTAGTTTTTCAAATGATTTCATGACCAAAGATGTAAGAGCGACTGGCCTGAAGTCATTTAATGCCTCAGGCCTGTTGGTCTTGGCTGCTGTTACCAAATTTTGGGAATCCCCTGCAGTGCAAGAAAATGCTAAAAATAAGATGGATGAATTTCTAATGTTCTAAACTGGTTCTCTGTTGAGCGTTCCTCTGAATCCCACGTTAGAAAGAGTCTGCAGCTTTGCTGAACAAGCAGCCAATAACATTTGGCTCTTGACCAGCTGCTTCCTGGATGGAAGCTGTCTGATGTGGACAAAAAAAAAAATATCAGTTGATGATTCCCCAAGAGCAATGAGTCTGTTCTGAAATCTTAATCTTAATCTCTTAATTGCTGATCTATTCTTAATTGTTGATTTATTTAAATGTGAAATATTGGAGTGACTAACTTGGTTTGTACTGATTTCCAGGAGGATAAACATTGTGTGTCAGGCACAAAGTATTGAGCATGGTTGACAATTTATTGCATTATTTACAGATTCCAGAATTATTGCTGAGTTGAAAGGTGATAGTTGACTGTAGACTGGTTCACTCTAAAGAAAACTAGAAAACACACAAAATGTACCAAACACACATTGTTAATACTCAGAATTATCACCAGATGGATATGCATGAATGGAATTACCATCTCTTTTAAAGTTCCATATTCTACTGTCCAGAGTTTTATTTCATGTCTTTCTGTCCATTCAAAGCTGTGTGTGTGGTGTCATGAACCAAAAACACTCTCAATCCATTTCTCTACGTTCATCTTCCAGCATCTCTCTGAGCCTTACCAAGAACAGGCCGTTTCTGTCTCCGTGTCTTTAAGGCTCATTAATATTAACGACCCTCCGTTCCGATCGGCTAACCGTTTCCAGAGTGAAACGTGAGACGCCGCGGCCCGGCGGCTACAGGTAGGGAAAACTCTCCGGTAATAAACGATGACAACCGCTCAAACGCTTTGAAAAAAACTCTTTGTTAGTCTGTTATTTCTTACAGAAATGATAATGAGCGAACCTTTGTGACGCCACAAAGTTACGGAAGTCCAAACGGCTCGTTTAGAGGCTCGCTGCACTAATATGGATTGTGTGGATTTAGTTTTGATACTTTCACCATGTTTAGATAGACCATCCAACTCCTTTATCACCACAGAGGAGAGGGGAGTCCATATGGGACCTTTAAAGATATGGACAGCATATCTGGGAAATCTTCACAGATATTAAAGTCAAAACTTCAAAAATTCATAAAAAATCAGCCGTATGTCCTAGAGAGCTGAAATATTTCAGGATATTTCAGCTGAAGTGAGATAAATCTTTCGTACACTGGTACCTCCCCCGATTCTGAAGTCGCCCCCCCTCTGTGTATAGCAAAAACTGACTGTGATGCCACAGTGTTGTCCTCCTAAACCGTACGTTACAGGAAAAAAAACATGATTTTTGAAATCGCCATACCTTAATTAGTAAACAGCCCAAAAATTATAATGATATCTTGAAGACTGAGCGCACGGTAGATGGAAATGTCCAGCTGCAAATAGTTTGATAAATTGACAATGTGATATGTTCCAGATAGTTTGATCAATCTTCATCAAACTAAAGAGCATGATCTCTGTAAAGCCATGTGTAAATTGATTAATGTGGGCCACTAATACAGTTATAATATTCTTTCTCAGGCTTTCAATATGGGTTGGACTAGCACCTGTGACCAATCACTTGCCCTTTGTTTCCCCACTGTGGCACACAGCCAAGTGGAAGTTGGCAGAGTGGTTCAGCTCTCAGGTCTTTGGACCACAAGGTTGTGAGTTCAAGTCCCTGATGAACTGTGACCATTTTGAAGTTTCATGAAAAGTAAATCAACACTAAATCACAGGGTGCAGAAAACTCAAAGCAGGTGTTTGACATCATCTGTCAATGGCAAAATACCTGAATGTCATCACTGATGGGGGCGTGGCCAGACCTTTCCACCCATAGAGAGCAGTGCTGCAGCAGCTTTCTGGCCCATGTGACTTACTATTGTTTTATTCGTTAATGGAGAGCACTTCAGTATTTTATAAAGTGATTAGCACTATCAGTCTGTCAATCATAGGCTGCAGTATCACAATACTTCTCCCTTTAGTTATTTTCTCCTCAGCAAACCTGTAACAGGCATTTGGCTCAGTAGGTAAAATCTCTGCCTCTTGTGTGGAAAGTTGTGGGTTCAAATCCAGGCTTGTCCTTTCTGAAGTCATTAGTCATTAAGAACAAGGGGAACATGTTCTAACAGAAAGTTTTGCCATTGTGAATAACTTCAACAATGTGGTTCCAATGCATTGATGAACTTTACAGAAGTCACAGGCCAACACAAAAACCGGTGCTAAGCCTGAACTGATGAGTGTGCGTCTGACTGTCACAACCTGTCAGTTTTTGTGTCTTTCTACCTTCTGTAATGTTTTGTCTGTCTTTTCAAATTGCGGCTTGCGGCTATATTTCTGTGTATCTGCTGCTGTTCTCAGGTCTCTCTTGAAAAAGAGATATTGATCTCACTGAGAACCTGAATAAAGGTTAAAGAAAGTGTCTGAGATGGGTTTTTTCTCACCTGTACATTATTATTATATTTCCTCTTTCTTTATTTCAGTATTTGAAATCCTTTGTATGTGCAAACACACTTAATGTGAAATCTGAACCTTGGCTAACAGACTGTTGCGCAACAATGTACTGAGAGGGAAAAAAAACTGTTAGCAAAGTGTAAGGCGTGTTTGTACTTGAGGTCAGACAGATATGATGCTGATATAACAGCCAGTTCCAGGGGATTTTGAAAGAGGGACTGAAGAGGTCTGACTTGGCCATGATTCATGACTAATCATTCCTCAGTCTGAATGACTGAAGTGATGCATCACTGCCAGTGGAAAAGAGAACTAGAATGTCTTACTCAAGTAGAAGTATTGTTACTTTGCTGATATTTTACTTAAGTAGAAGTAGAATTACCACTGTAAAAATGTACTGAAGTAAAAATAAAAAGCAGCTCATTTGAAATGTTCCCAAACCTCGCAGCATCATGTGAGTCACACACACCTCACGGCCTCGCCAGGTTTGTGAACATGGAAGCTGAATACGATCGAGGAAGACTCAATTTGCGTTAAATAATTGAACCAATTTAGTTTTTTTCCACTCACAGAACGATCGAAGAAGACTTGGATTATGCTGCAGCTGTATGGAGAACATTTATGGAATTTATTTTGCCCTTTTTGAAGCCTAAAGAACCACTCCCCATTTACTGCAATTGTTTGGAAGAAAGTTTCTCCGGCAGTGAGCCTGGAGAACTCCTGGTAAGTTGTATATGTTGAATAACCAATTTTGTACTGGCATGAGGATGAGTAGATAATGACCGGATTTAAATTTTTGGGTGAACTATTCCTTTAAGAAGAATGCAGGACTGTGACCTTAAACTATAGGCATTTGTGGATATTTGGAGAGTGGTCAAGTAAAAGGGAAGTTTACCAATAATGGCTTTGTAAATAAAAATATAACAGTTATCATCGTTTGTCTTCTGGTCCTGATGCAGGACACAGTGATGAGTTAATGGATAAGTGATGAAGCGTAAAGCTGAGCGGAAGAGAGAATCAAGAGTCTGAAGTCCGGAGACCGGAGCAGGAACTAATCCGTTTCCCCAGTGAGACGGACCGCAGTCGAGTCCAGAAACTGACCGGAGCGGAAAAACCAGACAGCAGACTGGAGTCGATCCTTTCAGCCTTTGCTCCTCAGCTCTCGTTTCCTTTGCCTTCACTTCTTCTCTCATTATAATCATTCTGGTCTCTCAGGAATATCTGTTCCATCTATTGTCCAGGTGCTGTGACCTCTGACCTCTGACCTCCTTACTTGTGTTGTCTGATCTAAGAACGGAAGCTGATTCTGCTGTCTAACTCAGTGACATCTCTAAAATTTCAACATAAAAATAGAAGTTTGGTAACACTGTACTTGAGTTGTTGGTTATGATGCGCTACGAGTCATATTCACATCATAAGCACTTTATAACTACATCAAAACTGCATCAGAAAATGTTTGTGGCTCATTAATAAGAGTTCCACAGCTCAAAATACATTTGATAAAGAAAATACCGGTTCCACTGAAATACACCTATAACCTGGTTATAGCACATTCATAATGCACTTAGTGCAATATTACATTTTCTGACATTTGTATGAGTTTGTGATGCAGTCAAGGTTAATGTTAACTAAAAATAAGGTGAAAACTAAACTAAAATAAAAATGAGTCTTTGCGGAAAACCTAAAACCGAACTAAACGTATCTTGTCTACTTGTAAAACAAAACTAAATTAAGAATACACATCAAACATTTTCATTGAGTTTTCATCAGTTTTCATTTTGTTTATGTGCAGAGAAATCTGGGCAGAGAATTTTGAGGTGGTCAAAACTTTAAGAGTTAGGGTTAGGGAAATTATGATTTATCATTTGTATGGCACAATACCTTCTGCAAACATAAAAAATACCTGCTCTGAACATCTGTCATTACACCTTTAAAAGATAGCACAGCTTCCAAACATACTAAAACTATAAGTAAAACTAAATAAACTAAAACTACCAAACCCACAGTGAAAACTAAACTGATATTGAAATAAAAAGGGACAACTATATATATATATATATATATATATATATATATATAAAATAAAAGATGAAAAATCCCAAACTATAATAACCATGAATCCAGTAATAAGTGCTTTGATGCAAGTATGATGAGTTATAATGTTTTCAGCCAACTGTTCAACAATTCATTAGTTTTTGGTGAGTAAAAGCTGTGTTTCAGTTTGTTTTGCTCTCTCCTCTGGACTGAGCTGGACTGAGCTGGACTGAGCAGACCTGCAGAGTAACAGAGTTGACATTCAGCTGTCAGCAGCTGATCTCTCCTCTCTGTGCCACAAACCGCACCGGCCTCGCCTTTCACTCCCAGACAAAACCTGCGTTCAGCCTCTGTCAGATGAAGACTTCAGGACCGGAGTGGAGCGGCTGCTGCCTGGCGGCTCCGCAGCCAAACAGCTTCATTCAACTAAGAAAAAAAAAAAAACCTTTTGAGGATTTCACTGCCTGCTGCTGCAGTGAAGTAACTCTCTGCTGAATGTTGTTGAGCCTGATCCAGATCCAGATCCAGATCAGCAGTTCAGCTTTCATACTTTTCATTCATGCATTTCTACTCAACATGTTCAAGTGTTGAAGGAGCAGCTTGTGTTCAGGGATTCACTTTCTTTGTTTTAACACTTCAGTACGGCAGGAGTCACTATTTTGGCCTTGATCTGTTGTTTAGATCTGAGTTATTTGTTGGTTTCAATGCCTTTTATTGATGTGATGCAGAGGTGGAGACTCCAGTCACGTGACTTGGACTTGAGTCAGACTCAAGTCAGTTTTAATTACTTGAGACTTGACTTGATGCGTGAAGAGAAGACTTGAGACTTGACCTAACTTGGGTTCTGGTGACTTGGGACTTGACTCTGACTTGTACTCTGATGACTTGAAAAGGTTTCTAAAGTCTTGACTTGAGATCTTGTGTTTGTGTAAATGACTTAGATTGAAAGTGATGAGATTTGTTCCAGCAGACGACTGAATTTAAATTCTGTTTTCTGAATTTGTATGGAATGATTGAATTTATTGAAGTTGAAACTGATTATAGAAATCAAACTCATGATGCTCTTACCAAGTTTTTATCCTATTAAAACCATATTGCATTGAAAAGTCCTAGATATTTAGTTTTCTTTAAGATATTAAATTGATACTGGACTCTTGATTTGTTCTGACTTGACTTGCTGTTCTACATTTAGACTTGAGACTTGACTTGAGACTGATAAACTCACTACTCCCCTTCAGACCGACATAAATCACGATGAGCCGTTCATAGTAAA